>NW_024113986.1:0-9131 GCF_003073215.2 Triticum urartu
TTGTCTGTCTATGACTACAACATTGTTCCAGAAGCTCGCCCGCTTTGCCAAGCAGGACGTGCCCTCGATGAGAAGAGCATGACCCGCAGCAGCATATAACCAGTCAGGGTGGCTCACCCGAAGAAGAACTATTCAGCCGCTGCGCTGCTGATAGCCTCTTTCGAACTCAGCACGACCATCAGCAGCCCCATCCTTGAAAGATCCGATCAGACTTCTACACCCACATGGCAAACCAATGAACAAGAGCAACGACAGAGAAGACAACTGGGAGCTCAGTACGACACCGCGCGATGAATGATGGCCCTCATCACAAAGGAAGGGCCAAAGTCAAGCGGCAACTAAGCTCGTCTCAAGCTGCTCATCCACTTCTCTACAGCAAGCCAACAACAAAAGCAGCCCCAACGAGAACAAGTTTAAGCCTGCGCGTCCCTCCGTTACCGTCGCAGCCCCGTATCAGCAGCGCGGAAGCCAGCAGAAAACAACAAAGGTGGGCGAGTAAGGTACTTCCCACCACCAACCTGGCCTTTACAGAACAGGACATCGGTCCTCCACGCTCCCGACAGATCGAGTTGTTCTGTACCACGTCCTGCTGTTACAGAGAATCCCCACCCTGAATGAACAAAAACAGAAGATGCCAACAGAAGGGTCACTATGCCCAACAAAGATGATCTCCACCAAGAAACAGAGACGTAACTCCTCCAATGCCACCCTACCTGTCAGATCGCAGAGCTACAAAGCAGTCGCGGTCGGGAAGCCGGCATAAAAACCCCAAGCTGTCAGATCGGCAAGACAGCCATAGCATAACCCCAAGCACGCCAAGGTCAATTTGCTAAATGCAGCTCAGGCAGAGGACTCTCAGATGTCATCATGGGTAACCTTCCTGTTAATGATATTCCTGCAAAAGTTCTTTTTGACACTGGTGCATCGCATTGTTTCATGTCAAAGCCATTTTTTACCAAGCATGAGTTCGTTTCTTCTCATTTGGGTAAACAAATGGATATCGTTTCTCCTGGCAAACGTTTGAGTGCAAGTCTGGAGGTGCCAGATGTTACTATCACGTTGGGCGACTACAAGTTCCTTTCTTCCCCAATGGTTCTTGGTAACTCGGATATTGATCTTATTCTCGGGATGGATTGGCTTTCTAAGCACAAGGCTCAGCTTGATTGTGCAGCCAGGCAGATTCAATTGACTCATTCGTCTGAGGATGTAATTGTCTTTGCCGCTCGGGATAATACCATCCGTCTGTTTTCTCTCAATGAGAAGGGTGAACTGGATGCTATCTCGCAAATTCCAGTCGTTTGCGAATATCAAGACGTCTTTCCAGAAGAGCTTCCAGGAATGCCTCCGCACCGGCCAGTTGAATTCGTTATTGATCTTGAGCCTGGCACGGAACCTGTGTGCAAGCGTCCTTACAAGCTCGGACCTGAAGAGTTGAAGGAGCTGAAGAAGCAACTCGATATTCAAGAGAAAATGGGTCTCATCCGGCCTAGTTCTTCTCCGTGGGGTTGTGGTGTTCTTTTTGTGAAGAAGAAGGATGGAACGGACCGACTTTGTGTTGATTACCGTCCAGTGAACAAGAAGACCATCAAGAACAAATACCCACTTCCCAACATCAATGAGCTCTTCGAACAACTCAAAGGTGCCCAAGTATTCTCCAAGCTTGATCTCCGTATTGGGTTATCATCAGATTCGCATTCGTGAAGAAGATATCCCAAGACGACATTCAGAACAAGCTATGGTTCATATGAATACACTGTCATGTCTTTTGGCCTCGTCACGCTCCTCCGACGTTCTCTCGCATGATGAACTTCATCTTCAATGCTACACCAATGACTTCGTTTTGGTCTATCTCGACGACATTCTGGTTTTCTCGAAGAACAAGGAAGATCATGCCAAGCACTTGCGTTTGGTTCTTGATAAGCTCAGGGAACATCAGTTCTACGCCAAGTTCTCCAAGTGTGAATTTTGGCTCGATGAGGTTCTTTATCTTGGTCATATCATCTCTGCCAAGGGCATTTCCGTGAATCCTGAGAAGGTGTCTGCAATTGTGAATTGGGAACCTCCTCAGAACGTGAAGCAACTCCGCAGTTTTCTCGGTCTCGCAAGCTATTGCCGAAGATTCGTTGAAAACTTTTCTAAGATCGCGAAGCCTCTCTCAAATCTTCTTCAGAAGCACGTCAAGTACGTTTGGTCTCCGGAGTGTGATATTGCTTTCAACACTTTGAAAGAGAATTGATCACTGCTCCAGTTCTGACTCCGCCTGATGAATCCAAGCCGTACGAGGTCTTTTGTGATGCCTCTCTCCAAGGTCTTGGCGCAGTATTGATGCAAGAGAAGAAAGTTGTTGCTTATACATCTCGCCAGTTGAAGCCTAATGAGAAGAACTACCCCACTCATGATCTCGAGTTGGCGGCAGTTGTGCATGCTCTTTTGACTTGGAGACATCTTCTATTGGGAAGAAAAGTGGACATTTTCACTGATCACAAGAGTCTCAAGTACATCTTCACTCAGCCTAATTCTCAACCTCAGGCAGACTCGATGGGTCGAAATGATTCAAGAGTATAATCCGAGTATCGAGTATACTCCAGGCAAGGCCAATGTGATTGCTGACGCATTGAGCAGGAAGGCTTACTGCAACAGTCTTATTCTCAAGCTTATCAACCCGAGCTTTGTGAAGCTTTCCGCAAACTTAATCTGCAAGTTGTTCCTCAAGGTTTCCTCGCCAACCTTCAAGTCTCTCCTACCTTAGAAGACCAGATTCGCCAAGCCCAGCTTCTTGATGCTATGGTGAAAAAGGTGAAGATTGGGATTGCCAAGAGTCAGTCCAAGTACAAAGTGCTTACCGCCTTGATGACAAGGACACTCTCTTCTTCGAGGATCGTATTGTTGTACCCAAAGGTGACCTTCGTAAAGTGATCATGAACGAGGCTCACAATTCTCTCCTCTCCATCCACCCTGGGAGCACGAAGATGTACTCAGGACCCTGTCAGAGCTAGAGGGCTTCATATGGAACAAGACCTCTTGGCAATAATCGCAAGATCCAGAAGACTAGATTTTCGCCAGTAACATTAAGTGTTTTACCACTTGTCTGGTGAAATTTCACGAGAATCATCTCGGATAGTGCCCTCCTGTTCGGAAGAATATCGTGAAGGCAGAACACCAAAAGCAGACCAGAACCAACAGGTGCATTACCCCAACCCTTGCCATAACTCCATGAAATGGCTACGTTTTAGTACGACCACATGTGAAAGATGGACTTAATGAACTGTCATGGTTAATTTGCAAAGTCCAAGCGCTCAAGGCAATGATGCTTATATACAAATTTTCCCCGTAGGTTCTCGGAATCCTGACAGAGGTACTCAACAACACCAAGAATAGTGGCTCACGGGATCTCAAATATATACTATACATCAGGGTCCAACACGAGATACATTGATGCTCTACACGCCAGCACTCCCAGCTTTAATTCGGCCGCTAACATCTTTAGTACCAGACACGCGAAATCCGGATGACCATTGCTTGCATGCAACGGATTAATTTCACTCCATCAACGCTCGTATCTTCAGAGGCACTTTAACGAGCTCGAGCACTCACTACCGTGCCAGCAGATTCTTTACAATCGTCGAGTATCTTGGAGAGTACATCATGTTCTATAGCGAAGGACAAAGAGCCAAGTTACAAGCTAGTACCATAAGCGCAATGCACACCTTTTCGGAGGCTACAGCTTTCCATTAGCCTCATATGCAAACGCGAAACGGTGTACAATTAATCCAGTGAGAGCACTGGTGCAAATCCGCGCCAAACAGACCGTATGGACGATTCTCTGTCGCAAGACTATTGACGTTCAGGGCTTCACTGCATGAAGTGATTCCACATACGGCTAAGTTTGACCTCGGGCAGTGATTGGTGCTGTCCTTTAGCTGGAATTTTACCTGACAAACAATCGTTTTCAAGCAGTTTGATCGTGGCGACTAAAGTGTCCCCTGTGTAAATTCGTTCATTTAGTAGGCAGGATAAGTGTCGTACCTCCACTCTCCATGTTGAAATCAGAAAGACATCAGTTTGTGTGTTAATGACTATCCGAATAGCAGCCCATACCAGAAATGATAGCAGAGGCAGACTCGTCTGCATCATCTAATAACCGCAACGCAGCCCATCACCAGGCCAGAAGGCTCCTTGATACACTATAGTGGCTATAGTATAGCACACAGTGATCTGCTTTCTCCAGAACGTATCGTGAGATCAAGTTTACCTCTGGGTTCCCTCTTCTGAATCAGAACAATGTATTCTTGTGTCGCTCCCGCGTGGGCTCCATATCTAAAAGCGAAGTTGCCCTTAGGTCACCAAGTTCGGACGACACCTTATCATCCAGAAAAATTGTCTACAGCATAAGCGGCACCTCGGCCCTCTGGCTATCAAACTCGAAGCTATCTCATCCTACAAAACTCTCTGTAAATTTTCCATGAACAGATACCATGTTATCGATGTGTACTCACAGCTTCGAACGTACTATCAGACTGCCTAACCGACACATGCAATCTTCGCTGACAGTGAGCAATCCAGATAGAGTCTCTCTATACGTGAGCACCCGAGTTGCTATTCTATGAAGAACCTGTAGCGAGACTCGCAACAATCAATCAAATTTCTCAATGAGTCAAGTGGTCATCACCATTGTCGAACACTGAAGCTTGCGCGTGAGCCGAACTGCGAGGTATGCCCTCGCGTCTCTCGTAGCATGGTACCTGCGAGTCGCTCTCCTAGTTCAGCTCTCTAGCACATCTCGCGAGACAGATATTTTTTATACGTAATGTTGGAGTGTTTGTAACTGATACCTGAGTGTAATTGCAATTCCCTTATTGTTGTACTCCAACCTTTTCTCTTGCGACGTTCAGGCTCTTAAAGTACTATTATTTTTGGGTTCGGTCTTGTTTCCTGTGTGTTGCGTTCATTTGTACAGGCTGCACTCACTACATCTATTCATGTCATTCATGCCATTGGATTTCATTACGTGTCATCTTCTAACTGCATTCGAGCAATTTTCCCCGTTGGTCAGATATGGCATTCCGGGGCTAGCGTTCTCCTCCAAAAGGTAGATTATCTGATTCTAGCATTTCTTCGATGTGTGGGGTTTAACATTTCCGGCTATGTCGAGTTCCACTTCCGGACGGCTTGTTCTCCTCCGGTGGTCATTTCTAGCTTTCTTTCGTGTGGCATTTCCGGATTGGACCGAGACTTGCCAAGCGGCCTTGGTTTACTACCGGTAGACCGCCTGTCAAGTTTCGTATCATTTGGACTTCGTTTGATACTCCAACGGTTAACCGAGGGACCGAAAAGGCCTCGTGTGTGTTGCAGCCCAACACCCCTCCAATTTGGCCCAAAACCCACCAAACTCTGCTCCATCATCTAGAGCGTTCGATCACGATCGCGTGGCCGAAAACCGCACCTCATTTGGACTCTCCTAGCTCCCTCTATGCCTATTTAAACCCCCCCGATTTTCGGATCTCCTCCTCTCCGAAACCCTAAAAATCCCCGCCGCCGGCGCGGCGGATTGTCCGCCGCGGCGGGCGGACACCCGCAGCGATGCCGCGCCTCCGCCGCCATGCCAATAGCGCGCCACGTGGCACTCCGGCACCGTGCCGTTTCCCGGTGCCGTCGCGGCAGAGCGGCCCCTATCATCGTTGTCGCCGGCCGCTCTCCTCCCGCCAGGCGAACGCGGGCGTGCCGGCGCGGCAAGGCCCACCAGGCGTAGCGGGAACGCCTAAGCCGGCGGCGGCCGGCAGCTTGCCCCGTGCCGGCAGCCCTTCGTATGTCGCCGCCGCGCGGCGGGCGTAGCCGCCTGGCGCCGCCGCCACGCGTGGCTCCCTGCTCGTGGCGGCACCGCCACCGGTTGGGCCGCCCTGCGTGTGACCTGCCGCCGTGCCGCCCATCACCGCAACCGCTTGGTCTCCGGGCGCAGCCGCGCCCGCCGACTCCCCTCGCCTCGGCTTTTACCGCGTCCACAGCACGGCCGCCTCCTCGTCGCCACTCGCCGCCGCGTGCCGCCCTCCTCCATCTCCAGCCACCGGAGCAAGTCCGGCGACCTCGGCCCCCATCTTCGGCGACCTAGGCGACTCCGGCGAGCTTCGGTGAACAGTGCGCTACAGTGCAGATCCCGGATCTGAAAAAAACCCTAATCTCGGGTTGACTTTCCCCTCTCATCTCAATATTTTTTGTGCCTACTTTGACCTGCCGTAACTTTGCATCCGTAGCTCCGATTTGGGCATATAGCATATCAAAATGTTCGCCTCACGAGTACATCATTTCATTCCATTGCATCATTTTCATTTGAGTCATCTTGATGCCCGAAATGCTGTTAGAAGGAGGCTTCGTGAGTTAATTGTCAGATCTGCTAGTTCATCTTAGACTTTTGTCATTTTTGCCATGATTATTGTGTGCATGATATGCCTGTGAGTCCTTCATATGTTTTGTTAAGGATTTTGTTATCTTTCCAGAGGTGCAACCCATGCATTTTTAGGATGTGTGTGGTGACTTGTGCAAGCTTGCAAAGTGAGGCACCCGGTAAATCTGTTTTCAGGGACTTAGTAGTTTTCACTAAGTCTGGGATTATTTAGTTCATGATGCCATATGTTCAGCTTGTTTCCTAGTGATACGTGCCTATTTTGAGGATAATCAGTAAAGGAGTTTTGTTAATCATGTTATGCTCTATCCATCCATGTCTTTGTTTGCAATTATGGAGCACCATAGCTTGAGTCAATCGAGCTCTACTTTTGCTTCATGGTGAATCTGGGCAGATCGTCAACTCGTTTGCGATTTTGCCGATGTTGTTGTAGTTGATCCGTGCATGCTATACCATTGTTCTTGCCATGTATAGCTTTTATTTTGTGCCTTCTTAATGGATGTATGCTTGCCTTGCTGTGACTTGCACCGTGGTGAGTGCATCGAGCTCGTTTACATGCCTTCGTGAGTTATATCAGCATGTCTCAGTTTTCACTAAGTCTGAAAACTGATTGTGTTTTATGCTATGTTCGTGTGCCCGTTAATATATTTTGTGATCCCTTTTGGCCCCAGGTCACTTTGGGACTTTTGTTAAGCTTGTTGAGTAGCTCCATTCCATGTTCTTACTTGTCTTAATCAGGTCATGTATCATGTTGTTTTGCTGCTCCGAAGAGGGCTTCGTGATCTGAAATTTCAGACAAGTGTTAATTTCACTAAGTCTGAAATCTGTTTTGCATTTGCGTTTTTGCCATGCTTGTTTGAACCTCATAATGGATGAATTGGCCGTGGCTCAGTGCTAGTCTTTTGTTAAGCATCTTGTGTGCATCCCTGCCATGTATTTTGTTGTCATGTTTGGTGGCTGTAGCATGTTCATTTCATTGCATTTAGATGCCTACTTGCTGTAAATCGCAGACCGGTGTCATTCTTAAAACGCTTGCCATTTCCAAACCGTAACTCCGATTCCGATGATCTTTATATCGTTTTCAAGCGATTTCATCTCATCTTTCCAGTGGAACCCTTGGAATTCCAAGTTGAGGCCAGTTCATGCATTTCCTGTCATATCTTGCATATGCATCCCGCACCGCATCCCGCATAGCATATCATCTTTGCATCGTGTTGTTTGAGTTTGCACGTGGTTGATTGTTTTCCTTGTTGCTTGTTTGTCTTGTTTGGGTAGAGCCGGGAGATGAGTTCGCTAACGAGGAGCCCGTTGAGTTTGCTTTCGAGGATTCAGTCAACTCTGACAGCTTTGCAGGCAAGATGATCATACCCTCGAAATCACTACTATCTTTGCTATGCTAGTTTGCTCGCTCTTTTGCTATGCCAATGCTATGATGCCTACCTTTTGCTTATCAGCCTCCCAAATTGCCATGTCAAACCTCTAACCCACCATTTCCCTAGGCAAACCGTTTATTGGCTATGTTACCGCTTTGCTCAGCCCCTCTTATAGCGTTGCTAGTTGCAGGTGAAGATTGGAGGCCAGTTCCTTGTTGGAACATCTTTATTTACTTGTTGGGATATCATTATATTGCTTTGTTATGTTAATGCATCTATATACTTGGTGAAGGGTGGAAGGCTCGGCCTCTCGCCTAGTGTTTTGTTCCACTCTTGCCGCCCTAGTTTTCCGTCATATCGGTGTTATGTTCCGGATTTTGCATTCCTTACGTGGTTGGGTTATAATGGGAACCCCTTGATATTTCGCGTTGATTAAAGCTTTTCCAGCAATGCCCAACATTGGTTTTACCATCCACCACCTAGCCTTTTCTTTCCCTTGGGTTCCGCAGACTCAAGGGTCATCTTATTTTAAACCCCCCCGGCCAGTGCTCCCTCTGAGTGTTGCTCCGAACTGAGCTGCCTGCGGGGCCACCTCGGGGAAACTTGAGGGTTGGTTTTACTCGTAGCTAGTATCATCTGAGTGTGCCCTGAGAACGAGATATGTGTAGCTCCTATCGGGATTTGTCGGCACATTCGGGCGGTGTTGCTGGTCTTGTTTTAACCTGTCGAATTCTTGTTGTACCGGGTTACCGAGTCTGATCGGTGTCTCGGGGTGGAGGTCTATTCCTTCGTTGACCGTGAGAGCTTGTCATGGGCTAAGTTGGGACTCCCCTGCAGGGATTGAACTTTCGAAAGCCGTGCCCGCGGTTATGGGCAGATGGGAATTTGTTAATGTCCGGTTGTAGATAACTTGAACTAAACTTAATTAAAATGAATCAACCGTGTGTGTTACCGTGATGGCCCCTTCTCGGCGGAGTCCGGGAAGTGGACACGGTGTTGGAGTTATGCTTGCGCAGGTTGTTCCTCTTAGATTCTCGCTCGCGCTTTGCCTCCTCTTCTCGCTCTCTTTTGCGTATAAGTTAGCCACCATATATGCTAGTCGCTTGCTGCAGCTCCACATATATTTGCCTTACCCTTCCTATAAGCTTAAATAGTCTTGATCGCGAGGGTGCGAGATTGCTGAGTCCCTGTGGCTCACAGATACTATAACTCCAGATGCAGGTCCAGGTGATTCCGCTCCAGGTGACGAGTACGAGCTCAAGTGGGAGTTCGACGAGGACTCTCAGCGTACTATGTTTCCTTTCCCGATGATCAGTAGTGGTGCCCAGTTGGGGGTGATTGGGACCGTGTCGCTAATGTTG
>NW_024113987.1:0-21128 GCF_003073215.2 Triticum urartu
CCTGCAAGCTTAAATAATCCACAAACTTCATCCACATATATTAGGTGTTCATCAGGATGCTTTGTTCCATCTCCTGTAAAAGGATTAGCTAGCAGTTTTTCTATCATACCCGAAGGATACTCATAAGGAATTTCATTTTCATATTCATTTTCAATAGGTTCAGTAGGTTGAGGAGCAACTCTTTGCTCTACTGGTCGGGGTGAAGATACCCCGAACAAGCCCCTCAGAGGATTACTTTCCATAGTAACAAGTGACAGTAAATTTCAGCACACTATATAAATTTTTTCCTTACCAAAGGCGCTTCACTCCGGCAACAGCGCCAGAAAAGATTCTTGATGATCCACAAGTATAGGGGATCTATCTAGTCCTTTCGATAAGTAAGAGTGTCGACCAAAGAGAGTAGAAGGAAATGATAAACGGTTTTCAGCAAGGTATTCTCTGCAAGTACTGAAATAAGTGGTAACAGATAGTTTTGTGATGAGATAATTTGTAATGAGCAACAAGTGAAAAAAGTAAATAAAGTGCAGCAAGGTGGCCCAATCCTTTTTATAGCAAAGGACAAGCTTGGACAAACTCTTATATAAGGAAAAGCGCTCCCGAGGACACATGGGAATATCGTCAAGCTAGTTTTCATCACGCTCATATGGTTCGCGTTCCGTACTTTGATAATTTGATATGTGGGTGGACCGGTGCTTGGGTGCTGTTCTTACTTGAACAAGCATCCCACTTATGATTAACCTCTATTGCAAGCATCCGCAACTACAACAAAAGTATTAAGGTAAACCTAACCATAGCATGAAACATATGGATCCAAATCAGCCCCTTACGAAGCAACGCATAAACTAGGGTTTAAGCTTCTGTCACTCTAGCAACCCATCATCTACTTATTACTTCCCAATGCCTTCCTCTAGGCCCAAATAATGGTGAAGTGTTATGTAGTCGACGTTCACATAACACCACTAGAGGCTAGACAACATACATCTCATCAAAATATCGAACGAATACCAAATTCACATGACTACTAATAGCAAGACTTCTCCCTTGTCCTCAGGAACAAACGTAACTACTCACAAAGCATAAACATGTTCATAATCAGAGGGGTATTAATATGCATATAGGATCTGAACATATGATCTTCCACCAATTAAACCAACTAGCATCAACTACAAGGAGTAATTAACACTACTAGCAACCTACTAGCACCAATCCCGGACTTGGTAGACAAGAATTGGATACAAGAGATGAACTAGGGTTTTGAGATGAGATGGTGCTGATGAAGATGTTGATGGAGGGTTTGCCTCTCCCGATGAGAGGAGCGTTGGTGGATGACGATGGCGATGATTTCCCCCTCCGGGAGGGAAGTTTCCCCAACAGAACAGCTTTGCCGGAGCTCTAGATTGGATCCGCCAAGGTTCCGCCAAGGTCCAGCTGCAGGCATTCTCCCTCCTTATGTAAACCTTGTAAAATAAGAGAGAATAGCCATAATTATTGTGACATAATGTGAAATAATAGCCCATAATGCAATAAATATTGATATAAAAGCATGACGCAAAATGGACGTATCACGGGCAAAGACTTATAACGTTGGTGAGCTCGTTTTACGACTCCCAGAGAAGAAAAAGGACAAGCTCAAACCAAAATGGGAAGGTCCCTTCATTATAGATGAAGTTATGACGGGAGGAGCCTACCGCCTTCGCTATGAATCGGATAATCGCTTAGAACCAAACCCTTAGAACCTGCACAAATTATTGATCCTTAAATTGGTTTGCTTCACTGTTTCAAGTCTTTGGGGCTACTGGCATACGACCATGCAAAATTGTGTCAAATTTTACCTGTATTTTCTTTGAGAACAGCTGAATAAATCCAGCAAGGCCGACTCGAGCGGCTCGGATATATGCATCTGTCGAACTTAGTTTGCTGAATTCTTGTTCGGACAAGGCTGGAGCATGCATAACTTCCTTGAAACGACGGTGATTCATCACGCTCTCCACTTCGGAATTCGTGATCGACATGTCATCTGAATCCTCTAGAGGAGGTGGAACAGGCACGAAATTTTCTTGCGTCCTAGCTGACGAGTCCGGCACCGGATTAGTGGACATTTGGCTAATTGGACGTTTTCCCACCGTTTGCGACGTACTTCTCCAAAAATAAAAGACAAAAAGGGGAGACTCTTAACAATCCAGACTCATGCCTAGGCATGCATTAAGTATACATACTGAAGGAAATATGCCCTAGATGAAATAATAAGGTTGTTATTTATATTTCCTTATATCATGATAAATGTTTATTATTCATGCTAGAATTGTATTAAACGGAAACTTAGTACATGTGTGAATACATAGACAAACAGAGTGTCCCTAGTATGCCTCTACTTGACTAGCTCGTTAATCAAGATGGTTAAGTTTCCTAGCCATGGACATGTGTTGTCATTTGATGAATGGGATCACATCATTAGAGAATGATGTGATGGACTAGAACCATTCGTTAGCTTAGCACTATGATCGTTTAGTTTATTGCTATTGCTTTCTTCATGACTTATACATGTTCCTATGACTATGAGATTATGCAACTCCCGAATACCGGAGGAACACCTTGGTGTGCTATCAAACGTCACAACGTAACTGGGTGATAATAAAGATGCTCTAACAGAGGTGTCTTCGATGGTGGTTTGTGAGTTGGCATAGATCGAGATAGGATGTCACTCTCTGTGTATCGGAGAGGTATCTCTGGGCCCTCTCTGTAATGGCACATCCTATGAAGCCTTGCAAGCAATGTGACTAATGAGTTAGTCACGGGATGATGCATTACGGAACGAGTTAAAGAGACTTGCCGGTAACGGATTGAACTAGTATGATGTTACCGACGAATCGAATCTTGGGCAGTGAACATTACCAGATTACAAAGGGAACAACGTATGTTGTTTGTGCAGTTTGATCGATAAAGATCTTCGTAGAATATGTTAGGAACCAATATGAGCATCCAGGTTCCACTATTGGTTATTGACTGGAGATGTGTCTCGGTCATGTCTACATAGTTCTCGAACCCGTAGGGTCCGCACGCTTAACGTTCGATGACGATATGTATTATGAGTTATGTGATTTGATGTACCGAAGGGTTTTCGGAGTCCCGGATGAGATCACGGACATGACAAGGAGTCTCTAAATGGTCGAGACATAAAGATTGACATATTGGAAGGTTATATTCGGACGCCGGAATGGTTCTGAAGTGTATCGGGTATTTTTCGGAGTACCGGGAGGTTTCCAGACCCCCCGGGGATTAATGGGCCACAATGGGCCTTAGTGGAGAAGAGAGAGGGCCGGCCAGAGGTGGCCCCCCTCTTTCCCAGTCCGAATTGGACAAGGGAAGGGGCGCCCCCCTTCTTCCTTCTCTTCTCTCCTCTTTCTCTTCTCCTTCTTGGACTAGGAAAGGGGGAAACCTACTCCTACTAGGAGTAGGATTCCTACCCCCTTTGCGCGCCCCTTGTGGCCGGTCGGCCTCCTCCTCCCCTCCTTTATATACGGGGGAGGAGCACCCCATAGACACACAAGTTGATCTTTAGCCATGTGCGGTGCCCCCTCCATAGTTTTCCACCTCGTTCATATTGTCGTAGTGCTTAGGCGAAGCCCTGCGTCGGTAACTTCATCATCACCGTCAACATACGCCGTCGTGTTGACGCAACTCACCCTCAACCTCAACTGGATCAAGAGTACGAGGGACTTCACCAAGCTGAATGTGTGCAGATCGTGGAGGTGCCGTGTGCTTGGTACTTGATCGGTTGGATCGCGAAGACGTTTGACTACATCAACCGCGTTGCTAAACACTTCCGTTTTCGGTCTACGAGGGTACATAGACACACTCTCCCCTCTCATTGCTATGCATCTCCTAGATAGATCTTGCGTGATCGTAGGAAAATTTTGAAATACTGCGTTCCCCAACACATACCTCTTGGAAGATTGTGAGGTCTCCGCAGTACTCCCGGTCCCTTTTCGTTTTGAACGACCGCCTTGCGTGGGGGCCGCCCTCGAGGAGATACGGTCCCTGGAGCGCCGATCCTCTTTAAATCCAGATCAGTACAACAGGAAAGTATACAAATGAGGATCTCTTCTTAGGAAGCCTCTGGATACTCACGATGTAGAATGGGTAAAGTGGAGGGTAGTCAGCAATGATGGCCACATCCAAACCGTCAAGTCTCGCCTGATAGAATAACCCATCGTCGAATTATATATATATTCGGATCCTCACAAAAGCCAGGATCTTCATCACGATTATGATCCTCCGGTTGGGGAGCACGACAGTAGACGTCCTCAGTCATCCTGCTCCATGACTAGTTGGTGGCAACAAAGAGTACATTCGGTTAGTGTCTGCAATGCAGTGAAATAAGCACAGACGATCGAGATCTTACCCATTCGATAGGGGTGTACATGGAATAGGCCTCCCGACAGTTTAACTGGAGAAAATCTTCTTTCTCGCCCTCGTACAGATCGGCCAAAATTGAAGCCAGTTCCGCTGGGGTATCCGGACCCTACCGACTGTAACAGGATGCGTCGTCTTCTCCGTTGTAACACCATAAAGGAGTTACTCTGGATTGAAGAGGATGCACACACCTCTTTATTGCAATCGCCATGACTTCAACTATTGAGAGTTCGGAATGGGCTAGCAGCCTGACCTTGCTGACCAACCTCTGTATCTCCGCATTGTCCTCTTCTTTGGGACTTCGGGGACGCCGATTAAGGCGCTTCTTTAGAGGAGCACTGGAAAATTCAGGGAGACCACGCCTGACTAGATCCGGCAGCAGAACATCGTCCATATAGAACCACTCTAAAGACCACTATATATTGGTATGCTTCTTTGGGGGTTCATACGGGGTATCCGGATCCAGCAATACGCCATACTTTGGCACCCCCCACTTCAAATATGGAACCCCCTTTGTGGCGGGGAACGAGGTAGGAGAATTTCCTCCATAAACCGAAATGGGCCTCGATGCCTAGGAATAACTCGCAGAGGGCAACAAGGCCTGAGATGTGCAGAATCGAACCCGGGGTGAGGTTGTGCAGTTGGATGCTATAAAATTCCAATAACCCCCGGAGGAAGGAATGGATTGGAAATCCTAGGCCCCGTAACAGAAATGGGACGAAGCACACCCTCTCCTCCTTATTGGGGTTGGGGAAGTTCTCAGCCATCACGTCATTACCGATTGAGTATAATCCCGCTCGAACGGGAACTAGATCTACGAGGGGGAGGTAGCCCTGCGTCTGGAGCCGGCTTAGTTGAAGATGAGGCATGGAGCAACTCTGCCAATCGCCCTCTTGAGGGCCATGGGGGCACGCAGAGGAGCCTGGGGCGCTGGCCATGATGGAAGGCTTTGTTTTATGGCTAGACTTGGTTGTTTTTTCTTCTACGGGATGTGAGATGGCCTTATGAGATCCCTATCTCTTTATATAGGTGCCATCCAAGCGTGGTGGAGGGCTTATTTGCGAAAAAACATGGACCATTCGTATTCACCCTATGCGCGAAAATCGAAGCGCCATCAGGGGGAATCGTAAAAGACATTGAGGTTATCACCGGATTATCATTGGTCCAGATTATGATGAAGAACCCTCCTTGTAAAGCCGAAGACATGGGTTGAATATTTCATCGTCATTGAAGGCAAGTTTAGGGGCTACTGAGGGAGTCCTCGATTATGGTGTCCGGGCTATACAGCTTGGGCTGGACTGATGGGCCATGAAGATACAAGGTATAAGACCTTCCCCCGTGTCCGGGTAGGACTCTCTTATGCGTCGATGGAAAGCTTAATGTCCGGATGTGTATTTTCATTTCTTTGTAAACCGACTCTACAACCCTAGCCCCCCCCCCCCCCCCCCCCCCGCCCCCAGTGTGTATATAAACCGTAGGGTTTAGTTTGTAGAGGCTAACACAAATCATATATGCTAGACATCTAGGGTTTAGCTATTACGATCTCGAGGTAGATCAACTCTTGTAACCCCTATACTCATCAAGTACAATCAAGCAGGACGTAGTGTTTTACCTCCATCAAGAGGGCCCGAACCTGGGTAAACATCGTGTCTCTCTTGTCTCCTACAACCTTTGATCCTCAGACGCATAGTTCGGGACCCCCTACCCGAGATCGACCGGTTTTGAAACTGACAATGCTTCTATGGCGAGAAGTACCAAATGTGCTTCCAAGAGAAGTACAATTGTGCTTCTCGAATAGGAGAAGCACAACTGTGTTTCCCCAAGAAAAAGCGCACACCCCCTTTGTCCAAAATTAAAGTAAAACTGCAACCATGCTTCTAGGCTCCTATTTTCATTTTTAATTGTCTTTTTTACAGATGTTTTATTTATTTTGTTTTTTCTTCAGATTTTTTTTTGTGAAGAAACATTTGTCGACACCTATTAATATGGGATCTTCTTTCAAAGATCTCGACGCGAGAAATCTAACTATGAAAATAGTTTGGTCTTTGGACAGACAGTTCAAGAGATAAAACGTTTGGAATCAATAAATCTACGAAAAATCAAAAACTCACAGGTTACAAGTCAGCACCTACGAAGGTGGGGAGTGATCTTTGCAAATAGTAGCGAGGTAGGCTGGTCTAGTTCAGTGTTCTGCTGCTTTTTTATTTCTCTTTTTTGGTTTTTGTTTAGTTTTTATTTGGGGTTTTTTAGTATCCTTTCTCTTTTCTTTCTTAAAAACATTTCTTTTCTAAAAAATGTTCAGGGAATTTAAAAAATATTTAGAATTTCTATAAATGTTCAAATTCTCAAATAATATTTCTGTTTACATTACTTTCAGAGTTTAAAAACATTGACATTTCAAAAAATTATTCACAAATTCAAAATATGTTCTACATAAATTGAGTAATATTCCTGTTTTTTAATATTTTTTTGGAAAAACATGTTCGTGTTTCAAAAGATGATTGGAAATTTTTCCTTTTTCTTTTTTATCACATGGTGAAATAATATAATACAATTAACTTTTTGAAATATATACTAAATACTTTTGTATATTTGTTTATCATTTTTTATTACACATGAAGTTTTTGCTAATATATAGTGAACTTTTTAATATATAATTAGTGTGTTTTCAAATTTGTGAATCTTTTTTAAAAAATTGGACCATGTTTTTTGAATTCATGAAGATCTTTGGTTTTGGAATATATTTATGAACTCAAGTGAATATTTGTAAAATTATGATTTTTTCAAAAAAAAATCTCAAACATTTACTGAATTTTGAACATTTTGCAAAATGAGGAAATAGACAAAATAAAAAATAGAACAAAAATAGAAATCACGGGAGAGTGAGTCGGCCCGCTGCCGAGTACGAGCAAGCAGACCAGGGTTTTCACCCGAATCCCTGGCATAGGGATGAGGCCTAATACGATGTCTTTAGGAAGAGCATGGCGGGCACCGCCATGGCCAACGCCAAGGCATGAAGCTTTCACTCAGAAACTCAGTTGAACCACCAGGAGGCGCCCCGATCACCACCACAATGAGGGCCAATGTATCCACACAAAATCTGGGCACCGTGGGAGCAAGCTACAGCCTCTCGTTGGTACATCCCTTTGCCTCCCACACAACCAAGAGGTGAAACCAGCACTGATGGAACCTGTTCCAAAAGCCATTTGTGTAGGTGTAGTCTGCCATCCGGGGCCGTTGTCGAGACACTGCCCTACATGAGCAATGAGTGAACACGGCACATGCAAGGAGCAACTAGCCCTCTGTATGGGCCCAAGTCCATCCCCTACACCAGTAGCTAACACACGCATGCTGCCATCTGCAAGCCACCATCAAATCTGGCCAATCCAGATCCTGGTAGGGGAGTCCCCCATGGCAGCCGACACCTTCGATCACCCGGTGGTAGCGGGTACCTTAGGCTGCTAAGCACCCACCTCCTTTTGCTCCCCGTGACCTGCTCCTCAACTGCCGCCCTACCAACGTACGTACAACACCCCGCAACCACGTGCCCGTGGGAGAAGATTGTCACCGCCAACCCGATGCCACCGCACCACCGCCACCACGCCACAGCCCCCCCCCCCACACCCGAAAGCCATGGAGAAAGCCGCCAACCCCAGCCCTGGCCACCTCATAGCCCGTACCATCAACATGGCGAGAGATGGATGTCGGTGTCAAAACCGGGGAATCTCGGGTAGGGGGTCCCGAACTGTGCGTCTAGGTCGGATGGTAACACGAGGCAGGGGACACGATGTTTTACCCAGGTTTGGGCCAGGTAAAACCCTACGTCCTGCTTGATTAATATTGATGATATGGGTAGTACAAGAGTAGATCTACCACGAGATCAGAGAGGCTAAACCCTAGAAGCTAGCCTATGGTATGATTGTTGTTCGTCCTACGGACTAAAATCTCCGGTTTATATAGACACCGGAGAGGGCTAGGGTTACACAGAGTCGGTTACAATGGTAGGAGATCTACATATCCGTATCGCCAAGCTTGCCTTCCACGCCAAGGAAAGTCCCATCCGGACACGGGACGAAGTCTTCAATCTTGTATCTTCATAGTCCAAGAGTCCGGCCAAGAAGGTATAGTCCGGCTATCCGGACACCCCCTAATCCAGGACTCTCAGTAGCCCCTGAACCAGGCTTCAATGACGACGAGTCGCGCGCAGATTGTCTTCGGCATTGCAAGGCGGGTTCCTCCTCCAAGTACTTCATAGAAGATTTTGAACACAAAGTAGTGTCCGGCTCTGCAAAATAAGTTTCCACATATTGCCATAGAGAGAATAATATTTACACAAATCTAATCTGCTGACGTAGCGTGACATCACACCACGGCCAAGTCTTTATTCGAATCGTTTTACTGTCCCACCTCAGCGTGTTTAGCGAGGCGGTTTCCTTGGCACGTCTTGTTAAAGCAGAGATCGTGTCCCCTTATTCCGGGATTCTCATCAATACGGGTGTGGGTAACCCAACCGCGCCATTGACTACGGCGCTTGGGAGATAAGCGAGTTTTACCAGGCTGGTGGGGGCGCATAGTCGCGTCCGCCCATATAAGGGGATAAGGATCCACCTTTTCATCCACGCCTTCTTCCTCCTTTGCCTATCCATTTCCGCGCACTCGAGCTCCAGCGCCCAAGTCCGCACACCCCACCTCAACCTTCTCCAGCCATGTCCGGAGCGGGAGGCAAGTGGATGGTCTCCTCCGTCACGGAGGGACACATCAAAAGACTGAGGAAGGCCGGATACTTGTCTAACGACATTGCGCACCGGCTTCCCGAAGAGGGGCAGCTCATCCCCACCCCTAGGCCCCATGAGAGGGTGGTGTTCCTCTCCCCATTTCCTCCGCGGACTGGGCTTCCCTCTCCACCCATTTGTCCGGGGGCTCATGTTCTACTATGGCCTGGATTTCCACGATCTGGCCCCGAACTTTGTCCTCAACATCTCGGCGTTTATCGTCGTGTGCGAGGCTTTCTTCCGCATCCGCCCCCATTTCGGCCTATGGCTCAAGACTTTCAATGTCAAGCCGAAGGTGGTGCGCGGCACCCAAGCGGAGTGCGGAGGCGCCATGGTGGGCAAGATGCCCAACGTCCTATGGTTCGAGGGCTCCTTCGTGGAGTCCCTAAAGGGGTGGCAATCGGGGTGGTTTTACATCACCGAGCCGCGCGACCCTGAATGGGTCGCAGCCCCCGAGTTCCGATCCGGACCCCCTACGCGGCTCGCCTCCTGGAAAGAGACGGGCCTGTCGTGGGGTAAAAAAGGAGAGCTGACCGGACTCCAAACATGCGTCCAAACCCTGGTGGACAAGAAGCTCAAACTTGTCAACGTAGTCCAGGTTATGCTCATCCGCCGGATCCTCCCGTGTCAACAACGGGCTTTCAACCTGTGGGAGTTCGACCGGCGCGGCACCGAACTCTGAGCAGGCTCTTCGACACGACGTAAGATGCCTGGAAGGTGCTTTTCAAGGGCGCCGAGGCCCCCGCATCCGCTACCGAGGATCGCGGATTCAGCACGCAGCGTCACGCTCGTGCGGTAAGCTGTTTTACCTTTTACAGGGTATTAGTTTTTCATAGTTTGACTCCATGCGGGATCTAAGCTCCCTTACCTTTGACAGGATTGGCAGGAGACGTCCGGACAGATCAACTGTCCGGCTCCTTTGCCCGAAGGCCCAGCGGACGCTCGCTTGGCGAAGCTGCTGGTTCCGGCGCCCTATGTAGTGTCGGAGAAGAAGGCCACGAAAAGGGCCATGGGGACTCGAAAGAGTGCCCGGTGCCAGGAGGTGTCGGATTTGTCATCCGACGGTCCCGAAACCCCTTCCTCTCGTGAAGACGAGGAGGAAGAAGAAGAGACCTCTCCCCCTCCAGAGGGAGGAGAGAACAAAAGGAAGGACACCCTCTCTGAGGAGGCCGGAGGGTCCAAG
The DNA here is from genome assembly GCF_003073215.2 of Triticum urartu. Taxonomy (NCBI): domain Eukaryota; kingdom Viridiplantae; phylum Streptophyta; class Magnoliopsida; order Poales; family Poaceae; genus Triticum; species Triticum urartu. The sequence goes on from NW_024113987.1 coordinate 10,369, forward strand.
AAGGGGAAAACCCTTCCTCCGGACTACTCCGACGACGCCGACGACGGCGAAGAGGAGTGGCAGCCCAGGGTACCGGAGTAATTCATAGTATTCGTTTATTGCACAACTTTCCCTTATATCAAATATGCTTATGCAGCCCACCCAAAGACCTACGATGGTGCCAGAGAAAAAGGCCAAGAAGAAGGCGCCACGGGGACTCGAAAGAGTGCCCGGTGCCAGGAGGTGTTGTTCATCATCCGACGACTCCAAGGCGCACTCCTCCCATGAAGACGAGGAGGAGGAAGAAGAGACCTCTCCCTCCAGCGGGGGGAGGGAAGAAAAGGAAGGCGCCCCAACCGGGGAGGCCGAAGGGTCAAGAGGGGAAGACCCTCCTCCGGACTAACTCCACCAACGCCGAACGACGGCGAAGAGGAGTGGGCCGCACAGGGCCAAGCCCCTGGCGAGATCGTAAGTATCCTGGATACCAGAGTGATCATAGTATTCCCCCATTGCATAGTTTTTCCTTACGTCGAACATGATTGTGCAGTCCGCCCAAGGCCGGGCTCGACGAGTCGTCGAGCGGCTCCCTGGATTCGTCGGATGTGAATTCGCTTCCGACGGCTTCCTCCCCCCACCCTACGGACGGCGCCGAGGTGGCGTCCCAACAGGTTTGAAGCCATGAGTAGGTGGTCCTGGAGGCGCCGCAAGGCAACCTCCCGGACTCCAGGCGTAAAGGGGATAGAACCCCCAAGGGCTCCAAGTCCGGCCTTGAGCCAGACACCGCGCCGGAACCTTCAACGGTTCCGGACTCCGGTAGGCAGCCTCCTTCCAAGAGGAGCAAGCCTACCGAGCCGGTGACCTCCATCCAACCGGAGGCACCGGACAATTTGCTGGAGACGCTTAACGGCGCCTCCATCGACGAGGGGCACCACACTATTATGAGTGCGGTGATCCAGAAGGTTCAGTCCGCCAAGAGCGGACTGACTGAAGCCTGTGCCAGCCTTCTAACAGGCTTTGAGGTAGGTAAAGAATATGTAAAAATATTACCGCATAGACAGTAGCCCCTGATGCTTCGTTCAGCGTTCGGAAAGAAAAGCCGAATAGAGGATCTAACAATCGCAGGAGTCTAACTTAATCAAGTCGATATGCGTATGCAGGCTTCGCTGCTGGCCTCCGCCGCACTGACAGCGGAGGTGGATACGCTGAAGCAGAACCTCGAGCGGTCCGAGCAAGAGCTCGGCCTAGCCAAGCAGCAGCTCGAGGAGAAGGAAGGTAAGAAATACCTTATTGAAATATGTGAAAGGTGCAATTGCAAAAAGTGACAGGATTAACGCGGCTATTGTAGGGGCCACAACTAAGGTGGCGACCCTTAAGCAAGCGCTGTCCGAGGCCGAAAAGAGGGCGGCCACGGAGCGCACCGAGCGGGAGAAGCATGAGACGCAGGTTGGCGAGGTGCGGCAAGAGCTCCAGGCTCTCATGAAAAAACATGAGAGTTTGGAGCTTGACTCGAAGACGCGAGAGTCTGAGCTCGGCGGCCATTGAAGATGCCAAGTCTGCCAAGGCCGAAGCCCAGAAGGCCCTCCAGGAGGTTGAGGCAATAAAAAAGATAGCGGCGGGTAAGGCATTCTTTATGCAAAGCAAGCACGTAAAAGTGAATTACTTGTCACTTACCCGAATCCGGAGCTCTCCAGGAGCATTCGCAGACTTGCCCCATAGCGTGTCGGATGCCGCCGCCTTCTACGGTGAGGCGGGCTGGTGGAGGCCTGTCCAAGGCTCGAAGTCATCAAGCGCTCCGTATGCATCGAGGGTGCCCGTAGGGCGCTTGCCCGTGCGAAGGTGCACTGGGGCAAGCTGGATGCTGAGAAGCTTGTGAAGGACGGGCCACCGCCGGGCAAGGAGCATCGCAAGCCCGAGATGTATTATGAGGGCGTTCTGAAGGGTGCCCGCCTTGTGGCGGATGAATGTTCCATGGATGTAATTTTTCAGTAAACTCGCTCGTTTTGTCCTGTGCGCTGAAAACTTGTTCATGTGCGCTAAGCAATGCTTTTTGAATTTAAAATATTACCTTCTGTGCGGCCGTTTATCAAATTTGAGAGATGGCGAGTCGTCGGCTTCTGCCCCCATGGCACGAGTGCTGGGGTGTTCGGGATAAACATGAGCGCTCTTTTTCCCATTCTTGGGTCCTTCGAGGGAGGCGCTCAACACAACGAACAAGGCAATCGGACTATAATGCTTGAACACTCTCACTTAGCCATAGAATTCTATAATTTTAAATTTTGGCGAAGCCCCTAGTGTTCGGAAGACCGAGTTCGGGGCGCTATCCACGCCTAGGCCGGACAAAGCCGACTCCTTGCTCTAGGCAGCATAAGTCTTTAGGGACTCGAAAACCTCTCAAACAGCAACTAGCTCTCGCCTCATCATGACGGTCAGTTTTAGCTTTCTCTACTGAGGTGCTTAGCCCAGCTCAACTAGGGCACAATCGCAGTAGTTCTCCTAGTGCTACCTTAGCCGATAAGACGGAACGTAAGGTACCAAAACATAGGAGTCGGGCAAACCCAACTATGGACCCAAGACATGATTCGGAGCCGATGCATATAATGCTATAAGTTCGGGGTGCCGCACTTGTTGAAAGTGGTTCGGACTTCTCACACCATGTTGGGGTATTTAAGCCCTGGCGTATGGCCGTACCAAAGTGTACGGGTGGCAACATGTCATTAATGAACATATATTCGTAAAAAAAGGTATGCAATAATAGACGGAAGCTATGCGCATTGTTTATTTAAAAAAGCTGCGATCAAAGCAGAACGATACAAATAGTGCGATAAGGCAAAAAGATGGGACTATCAAATATGTCCTTTCCAGGGGGACGAGCTGCGGATGTTATGCGAAACAGGTATACTGCTCGTTATAGAACCACCTTAGAGTTCCGTAGTGGCGGCGTAGCTTTCCTGCTTCCCGGTTTGTATCTTTGTGGCGGCAATTGTACTGCCGGACAAGCCTTCCGAAGAATGGAGTCCTGAAATAGAGAAAATTAAGAAAGGGCAGCCCCTAGTGCGGTTTAAGCCGCGTTTCGGCGCGTGCCGTGATGGTGCCCCTCCCCTGGTGCCCAATGGTATTTCTAGAGCGTAAGTTATGTACGCGCAACACTGGTTTCGCAGGTTCGCGAGGGCTGGGGTTGGGGCCGCATTGCTACGCTTGCTCTGAACGTGCCGAGCGGTCTTGGTGTAGGTTACTCTGGGCGCGCTTGACGGTGTCCAGACGTTGAATGGCCAGACTAGAGAATTGCCTTGAGAGGCTGCTTTGTACTTCCACTGCGATAGCCGCCGTATGCTCCTCCGTTCGGAGAGAGCGTTCGGTGTTTCCATTGACCGTGATGACACCTCGAGGGCCTGGCATCTTGAGCTTGAGGTATGCATAGTGCGGCACCGCATTGAACTTGGCGAATGCGGTTCGCCCGAGCAGTGCGTGATAGCCACTGCGGAACGGGACTATGTCGAAGATTAAATCCTTGCTTCGGAAATTATCCGGAGATCCGAAGACCACTTCAAGTGTAAATGAGCCTGTACAGTTGGCTTCTACACCTGATATGACGCCTTTAAAGGTCGTTCTGGTGGGTTTAATCCTCGAGGGATCGATGCCCATTTTCCGCACTGTATCCTGATAAAGCAGGTTCAGTCTGCTGCCGCCGTACATAAGGACTCTAGTGAGGTGAAATCCGTCAATAATTGGGTCTAGAACTAATGCAGCGAATCCACCATGACGGATGCTAGTGGGGTGGTCCCTTCGATCAAAAGTGATCGGGCAGGAAGACCATGGTTTGAACTTTGGGGCGACTGGCTCCATCGCATATACGTCCCTTAGCGCACGCTTCCGCTCCCTCTTGGGGACGTGGGTTGCGTATATCATGTTCACTCGTCCGTACTTGTGGGGGAAAACCCTTTCTGTCCACTGTTGTTCGGCGGCCGGGGCTCCTCCTCGTCATCATGCTATGCAGCCCCTTGTCTCTGCTTTCGCATTTAACTTGCCTGTCTGCTTGAACACCCAACAATCCCTGTTGGTGTGATTGGCTGGTTTTTCGGGGGTGCCATTATCTGGCATAAGCGGTCGAGTATTCGGTCCAAACTGGACGGGCCTGGAGTATTTCTTTTGAATGGCTTTTTCCGCTGACCGGGTTTAGGAGGGGCCTCTTTGATACTCGGCATTTAACAAAGATCGGATGGAAGGTACAGAACCATCCGTAACTCCCTTGATCTGCGAATGCATAGCCGTGAACAAGCTCTCAGCATTAACTTATAGATTCGAGTCAGCCCCTGAACTGCAGCTCAGACTCTCCGACACTCGTATCTATACAAAGTTACCCCTCTCTCGGCAGTGGGACCTTTAGATCTGCAAAGTACAGTCCTTGATATCCAAGCCGAGCGCAAGAAAGTAGCTGGCGACGGGTGATCGATCGATCCCTTTAGCCATAGTCACGCTAGTATGCTCACGGTGTTATGGACCGCCAAGCAACATAACACAACGGTAGGGAGGAAGGAAAGAGCCGCGTGAAGATGAGTTAATCTAATTTGCTGAGGGAGTCGGAACAGACCCAGGCTTAGGCCCGGAGTGTCAGAGGCGTGCTGTCTATAATCAAACCCGAAACAGTCGGGTCGATACAGAAGGGAAAACAGCCATTCAAAAGAATAATATTATCTGTGAGCTACACTGGAACTTTACGCAGGCCCGTCGGAGTTGAGCAGAGGGTAGAACAGTCGTATGTGTTGGCAAGACCAGTTTTGGGACCGCGGGCCGAGACATGGAACGACTACCTCGACATCAAACAAATAGCTCGAACCCGCAGTCGGCTATTGGCAGACTACAGAACAGGAATGAGGTAGTGGGGCTCCGGCGAAACAACCCGACATAACGGCAGCCAATTCACACGACCAACAGGGACTGTTGGGTGTCAGTCCGGGCCCGGACCGAATACTCGACCGCTCATGCCAGATACATGGCACCCCCGAAAAACCAGCCAATCACACCAACAGGGATTGTTGGGTGTTCAAGCAGGCAGGCAAGTTAAATGCCGAAAGCAGAGACAAGGGGCTGCATAGCGATGACGAGGAGGAGCCCCGGCCGCCGAACAACAGTGGACAGAAAGGTTTTCCCCCACAAGTGCGGACGGTGAACATGATATACGCAACCCACGTCCCCAAGAGGGAGCGGAAGCGTGCGCTAAGGGACGTATACGCGATGGAGCCAGTCGCCCCAAAGTTCAACCCATGGTCTTCCTGCCCGATCACTTTTGATCGAAGGGACCACCCCACTAGCATCCGTCATGGCGGATTCGCCGCATTGGTTCTAGACCCAATTATTGACGGATTTCACCTCACTAGAGTCCTTATGGACGGCGGCAGCAGCCTGAACCTGCTTTATCAGGATACAGTGCGGAAAATGGGCATCGATCCCTCGAGGATTAAACCCACCAGAACGACCTTTAAAGGCGTCATACCAGGTGTAGAAGCCAACTGTACAGGCTCAGTTACACTTGAAGTGGTCTTCGGATCTCCGGATAATTTCCGAAGCGAGGAGTTAATCTTCGACATAGTCCCGTTCCGCAGTGGCTATCACGCACTGCTCGGGCGAACCGCATTTGCCAAGTTCAATGCGGTGCCGCACTACGCATACCTCAAGCTCAAGATGCCAGGCCCTCGAGGAGTCATCACGGTCAATGGAAACACCGAACGCTCTCTCCGAACGGAGGAGCATACGGCGGCTATCGCAGCGGAAGTACAAAGCAGCCTCTCAAGGCAATTCTCAGTCCGGCCATTAAACGTCCGGACACCGTCAAGCGCGCCCGGAGTAACCTACAACAAGACCGCCTGGCACGTTCCGAGCAAGCGTAGCAATGCGGCCCCAACCCCAGCCCTCGCGAACTTGCGAAACCAGTGTTGCGCGTACATAACTACGCTCTAGAAATACCATGGGCACAGGGGGAGGGGCACCATCACGGCATGCCCGAAACGCGGCTTAAACCGCACTAGGGGCTGCCGATTTCTTAATTTTCTCTTATTTTCAGGACTCCATTCTTCGGAAGGCTTGTCCGGCAGTACAATTGCCGCACAAACGATACAACCAGGGAAGCAGAAAGCTACGCCGCACTACGGAACTCTAAGGTGGTCTCTATAACGAGCAGTATACCTGTTTCGCATAACATTCCGCAGCTCGCCCCTGGAAAGGACATATTTGATAGTCCCATCTTTTGCTTATCGCACTATTTGTATCGTTCTGCTTTGATCGCAGCTTTTTTAAATAAACAATGCATAGCTTCCGTCTATTATTGCATTACCTCTTTTTTACGAATATATGTTCATTAATGACATGTTGCACCCGTACACTTTGGTACGGCCAATACGCCAGGGGCTTAAGTACCCCACAACATGGTGTGAGAAGTCCGAACACTTTCACAAGTGCGGCACCCCGAACTTATAGCATTATATGCATCGGCTCCGAATCATGTCTTGGGTCAATAGTTGGGTTTGCCCGGCTCCTATGTTTTGGTACCTTACGTTCCGTTATATCGGCTAAGGTAGCACTAGGAGAACTACTGCGATTGTGCCCCAGTTGAGCTGGGCTAAGCACCTCAGTAGAGAAAGCTAAAACTGACCGTCATGATGAGGCGAGAGCTGGTCGCTGTTCGAGAGGTTTTCGAGTCCCTAAAGACTTATGCCGCTTAGAGCGAGGAGTCGGCTTTGTCCGGCCTAGGCGTGGATAGCGCCCCGAACTCGGTCTTCCGAACACTAGGGGCTTCGCCGAAATTTAAAATTATAGAATTCTATGGCTAAGTGAGAGTGTTCAAGCATTATAGTCCGATTGCCTTGTTCGTTGTGTTGAGCGCCTCCCTCGAAGGACCCAAGAATGGGAAAAAGAGCGCTCATGTTTATCCCGAACACCCCAGCACTCGTGCATGGGGGCAGAAGCCGACGACTCGCCATCTCTCAAATTTGATAAAGGCCGCACAGAAGGTAATATTTTAAATTCAAAAAGCATTGCTTAGCGCACATGAACAAGTTTTCAGCGCACAGGACAAAACGAGCGAGTTCACTGAAAAATTACATTCATGGAACATTCATCCGCCACAAGGCGGGCACCCTTCAGAACGCCCTCATAATACATCTCGGGCTTGCGATGCTCCTTGCCCGGCGGTGGCCCGTCCTTCACAAGCTTCTCAGCATCCAGCTTGCCCCAGTGCACCTTCGCACGGGCAAGCGCCCTACGGGCACCCTCGATGCATACGGAGCGCTTGATGACTTCGAGCCTTGGACAGGCCTCCACCAGCCGCCTCACCGGTAGAAGGCGGCGGCATCCGACATGCTACGGGGGCAAGTCTGCGAATGCTCCTGGAGAGCTCCGGATTCGGGTAAGTGACAAGTAATTCACTTTTACGTGCTTGCTTTGCATAAAGAATGCCTTACCCGCCGCTATCTTTTTTATTGCCTCAACCTCCTGGAGGGCCTTCTGGGCTTCGGCCTTGGCAGACTTGGCATCTTCAATGGCCGCGCGAGCTCAGACTCTCGCGTCTTCGAGTCAAGCTCCAAACTCTCATGTTTTTTCATGAGAGCCTGGAGCTCTTGCCGCACCTCGCCAACCTGCGTCTCATGCTTCTCCCGCTCGGTGCGCTCCGTGGCCGCCTCTTTTCGGCCTCGGAAGCGCTTGCTTAAGGGTCGCCACCTCAGTTGTGGCCCCTACAATAGCCGCGTTAATCCTGTCACTTTTTGCAATTGCACCTTTCACATATTTCAATAAGGTATTTCTTACCTTCCTTCTCCTCGAGCTGCTGCTTGGCTAGGCCGAGCTCTTGCTCGGACCGCTCGAGGTTCTGCTTCAGCGTATCCACCTCCGCAGTCAGTGCGGCGGAGGCTAGCATCGAAGCCTGCATATGCATATTGACTTGATTATGTTAGACTCCTGTGATTATTAGATCCTCTATTAGGCTTTTCTTTCCGAACGCCAAACAGAGCATCAGGGGCTACTGTCTATGCGGTAATATTTTTACATATTCTTTACTTACCTCAAAGCCTGTTAGAAGGCTGGCACAGGCTTCAGTCAGTTCGCTCTTGGCAGACTGAACCTTCTGGATCACCGCACTCATAATAGTGCGGTGCCCCTCGTCGATGGAGGCGCCGTTAAGCGTCTCCAGCAAATTGTCCGGTGCCTCCGGTTGGACGGAGGTCACCGGCTCGGTAGGCTTGCTCCTCTTGGATGGAGGCTGCCTACCGGAGACCGGAACCGTTGAAGGTTCCGGCGCGGTGTCCGGCTCAAGGCCGGACTTGGAGCCCTTGGGGGTTCTATCCCCTTTACGCCTGGAGTCTGGGAGGTTGCCTTGCGGCGCCTCCAGGACCACCTCCTCCTGGCTTCAAACCTGTTGGGACGCCACCTCGGCGCCGTCCGTAGGGTGGGGGGAGGAAGCCGTCAGAAGCGAATTCACATCCGACGAATCCAGGGAGCCGCTCGACGACTCGTCGAGCCCGGCCTTGGGCGGACTGCACAATCATGTTCGACGTAAGGAAAACTGTGCAATGGGGGAATACTATGAATCACTCTGGTATCCGGATACTTACGATTTCGCCAGGGGCTTGTCCCTGTGCGGCCACTCCTCTTCGCCGTCGTCGGCGTTGGTGTAGTAGTCCGGAGGAGGGGTCTTCCCCCTCTTGGACCCTTCGGCCTCCCCGGTTGGGGCAGCCTTCCTTTTCTTCCCTCCCCCGCTGGGGGGAGAGAGGTCTCTTCTTCCTCCTCCTCGTCTTCATGGGGGAGTGCGCCTTGGAGTCGTCGATGATGAATACACACCTCCTGGCCCGGGGCAACTCTTTCCGAGTCCCCGTGGCCTTCTTCTTGGCCTTCTTCTCTGGCACCACGTAGGTCTTTGGGTGGGCTGCATAAGCATATTTGATATAAGGGAAAGTTGTGCAATAAACGAATACTATGAATTACTCCGGTACCCTGGGCTGCCACTCCTCTTCGCCGTCGTCGGCGTCGTCGGAGTAGTCCGGAGGAAGGGTTTTCCCCTTCTTGGACCCTCCGGCCTCCTCAGAGAGGGTGTCCTTCCTTTTGTTCTCTCCTCCCTCTGGAGGGGGAGAGGTCTCTTCTTCTTCCTCCTCGTCTTCACGAGAGGAAGGGGTTTCGGGACCGTCGGATGACAAATCCGACACCTCCTGGCACCGGGCACTCTTTCGAGTCCCCATGGCCCTTTTCGTGGCCTTCTTCTCCGACACTACATAGGGCGCCGGAACCAGCAGCTTCGCCAAGCGAGCGTCCGCTCGGGCAAAGGAGCCGGACAGTTGATCTGTCCGGACGTCTCCTGCCAATCCTGTCAAAGGTAAGGGAGCTTAGATCCCGCATGGAGTCAAACTATGAAAAACTAATACCCTGTAAAAGGTAAAAACAGCTTACCGCACGAGCGTGACGCTGCGTGCTGAATCCGCGATCCTCGGTAGCGGATGCGGGGGCCTCGGCGCCCTTGAAAAGCACCTTCCAGGCATCTTCGTACGTCGTGTCGAAGAGCCTGCTCAGAGTTCGGTGCCGCGCCGGGTCGAACTCCCACAGGTTGAAAGCCCGTTGTTGACACGGGAGGATCCGGCGGATGAGCATAACCTGGACTACGTTGACAAGTTTGAGCTTCTTGTCCACCAGGGTTTGGACGCATGTTTGGAGTCCGGTCAGCTCTCCTTTTTTACCCCACGACAGGCCCGTCTCTTTCCAGGAGGTGAGCCGCGTAGGGGGTCCGGATCGGAACTCGGGGGCTGCGACCCATTCAGGGTCGCGCGGCTCGGTGATGTAAAACCACCCCGATGCCACCCCTTTAGGGACTCCACAAAGGAGCCCTCGAGCCATAGGACGTTGGGCATCTTGCCCACCATGGCGCCTCCGCACTCCGCTTGCCGCGCACCACCTTCGGCTTGACATTGAAAGTCTTGAGCCATAGGCCGAAATGGGGGCGGATGCGGGAAGAAAGCCTCGCACACGACGATAAACGCCGAGATGTTGAGGACAAAATTCGGGGCCAGATCGTGGAATCCCAGGCCATAGTAGAACATGAGCCCCCGGACAAATGGGTGGAGAGGGAAGCCCAGTCCGCGGAGGAAATGAGGGAGGAACACCACCCTCTCATGGGGCCTAGAGGTGGGGATGAGCTACCCCTCTTCGGGAAGCCGGTGCGCAATGTCGTTAGACAAGTATCCGGCCTTCCTCAGTCTTTTGATGTGTCCCTCCGTGACGGAGGAGACCATCCACTTGCCTCCCGCTCCGGACATGGCTGGAGAAGGTTGAGGTGGGGTGTGCGGACTTGGGCGCTGGAGCTCGAGTGCGCGGAAATGGATAGGCAAAGGAGGAAGAAGGCGTGGATGAAAAGGTGGATCCTTATCCCCTTATATGGGCGGACGCGACTATGCGCCCCCATCAGCCTGGTAAAACTCGCTTATCTCCCAAGCGCCGTAGTCAATGGCGCGGTTGGGTTATCCACACCCGTATTGATGAGAATCCCGGAATAAGGGGACACGATCTCTGCTTTAACAAGACGTGCCAAGGAAACTGCCTCGCTAAACGCGCTGAGGTGGGACAGTAAAACGATTCGAATAAAGACTTGGCCGTGGTGTGATGTCACGCTACGGAATACGTCAGCAGATTAGATTTGTGTAAATATTATTCTCTCTATGGCAATATGTGGAAACTTATTTTGCAGAGCCGGACACTACCTTTGTGTTCAAAATCTTTCTATGAAGTACTTGGAGGAGGAACCCGCCTGC
>NW_024113988.1:0-9027 GCF_003073215.2 Triticum urartu
GGCCCTTCATATGAAGACATGGCTCTCTTTGTCAAGAAGTTTAGCGCGGGAAAATTCAAGGGTAGGTTTCAAAAGAAGAAAGTAAGAAAATGCTACAACTGTGAAGAAACCAACCACTTCTCCAACGAGTGCCCTTATGAGAAGAGAGAAGATAAACCAAGGTTTCCCAAGACCTTTCCCAAGAAGAAGTTGCCAAATCCTTTGAACTCCAAGCTCAAGAAGAGAGATGGGAAAGCAATGGTTGCTCAAGAAGAATCCGATCCTGATGATGTTAGTGGTGTTGCCGGAGTTGCTCAAGATTCTCAAAACACATTGAGGCTAGTCAACAAGAGTGGTGAAGTTGTCACCTACAACTACATGAAGGATTACAAGGGCAACGCTCACAAGTGTCTCATGGCAAAGGCCGTGGTAGAAGATGGAGAGGACCAACACTCTCCCTGACAAGGTCAAGGTAACCCCACGATCAAACCCCTCTTTTCACTCCTCCTACATCCTTAGTGATTGAAGTATCCTTGATAGCGGAGGAATAGTTATGAGGATGATGATATAAATGATCCTATGCTTGCTAAAATAAATAAGTTCATGTGCTCACTTAAAGGAAATAAGCTCACTATGTTTCGTATGCTTATGGAGATGGTGAGTAAGCACACCATTTCCATTAAGGAACTCGAAACCCTCGTCACCGAGGAAAAGGAAAAATATGAAGTCCTTGAGCGGAAAGTCCAATATGAGGAAGCACACAATGATGAACTATGCTTAAAAATTGGTGCAAACATTTATGTTCATACTAGAGACCTTGCCTCCTTGAAAAAGGCTATCGACTCTTGCGAAGAGTTGATGAATGATAAAAGTAAGCTTGTAAAGTCTAATGCTTCTCTCTCTAAGGATTGTGAGCTTCTATCCGTGTCCCTCAAGACCAAGGAAGAAGAGCTCACCCTTCTTACAAAGAGTTTTGAGACACTCAAGCTTACTTATCTTGAAACTCTAGCCAAGGCTTACTCTTCTCCTATTATCAATGTTGATGCTTGTACTACTAACTCTAGTAGTGATCTAGCATCTATTCTTGAGGAGAATCGCTTCCCGCAGTCATTTAGCTCATCAAAGGCTAAATATCGAGAAAGTGGCATCATGATCATGTGCTCAAGAGTAAAAGACCCCGCGAATGCAGGGATATGGAACCCACAACATAAGAAAAGTAGATATATCTGACCAACATAGACGATCTGTAGGACTTCAGGGTTTGACAGCTGCATAGCATAAGTTCAAGAATAAGACGTTTCCTCCATCAGGTTTTGGTGCAAAAGTGCACACCGGATCCGTTAGGCCCTCTAAAAGAAAAAACTTATTGTAAGAGAAGGGACTAGAGATATAAGAGTCGTAAGGGATTACGCTTAGTCACCGTGATAGGAGGATGGCCGCCAGACATCCCGACGGCATGCCACATATACTCCGGAGAGCAGCCAAAGAGCATCATTATAAGACCTCCGATCCATGAACTTCATAAGACAGGATCGAATGGAGGAGGATTTCCACATTAGTTTTATTCGAGACTCTGCGATGTCACAGCGAAACTGTGCATGTGATCCGTCTTTATGCACGTATGGTTAAGGGTTATCCCTGAGTATTTCTTCTCACGCCTGAGGTTCGCACTCACCTCTATTGATGACCCATAGAGAAGCCCTCTCGGACCATTCTTTGCCTATAACACTGAGAGCTGCTCTACTTACGCGGAGAGTTCTGTCAGTTGAGAATTCGTTGTCTGGCTATCGTGTTGGCTTTTGCCGGATCTATCCACTGCTATTGTGTGAGCAGCTTAGAAACTGGCATACGTATTGAGAAACTCACATGGAGGTGAGTTACCGGCTACTGTAAAATGAACCAGTTGTACTTGCCGGAGATAGCAAGTAGTGCTGACACAGTGATTTGGGAACGAGGTTATCACTGAGAAGCGTATCAACGCACATTACTGCAGGTGCATTCTTATGTCTGGTAGGAGAATAATATACGGAGATCAGTTTCAATCTCTGCTAGGAGTCGTGGGAGCATATTTCGTTAGGGCAACTCGGACCTTGCTACCACCTGAATGATACCATGATTACGTCTTGCAAATAGTCATTCCACTGGTGTCTCAGTATTGCGCTTAACAACCATTCTTTTGACTTTTTGGTTCGTCGCAATGGGACTCTTTAGGTTCGTTGATCAGGCTATTATTGGTGACGTCATAACGCACTGTGAAGTCCTTTAAGAGAGATACTCTCGAAGTGGCCTTTGTTGGAGAGTTGGATGGCAACCTTTACACGGTTGATTTCTCGAAAAGAGCACATTCCATGCAACTTGTCTAATGGCCAAGGCCGACAAGGGGTGGATGGCTCGCGCCGGCTAGCCCATGTCGGCATGAGTAAATCATTCAAGATCTAAGATCTCTTAAAGGGTAATCACATCCTTGGACTAACAATGTCTCTTTTGAGAAAGATCGTGTGTGTAGTGCATGCTAGCCGGGAAGCAACATCAATCAAAGCACCCACCCAAGAATATTGTGTCTACCTCAAGGCCTTTGGAGCTCCTTCATGTGGATTTTTGGGCCTCCTTCATGGGATAGTCTTGGTGGGAAAAAGTATGGACTTGTTATTGTTGATGATTACTCAAGGTATACATGGGTCTTCTTCCTCAAGTCCAAGGACGAGACGAAGATCACCTTCATTGATTTGCCAAGCAAGCACAACGCAAGTTTGACAAAGAAATCTTGGCAATAAGAAGTGATAATGGCTCCGAGTTCAAGAACTACACCTTGGAAGAATTTCTTAGTGATGAAGGGATTGAGCATCAATATTCAGCTCCATACACTCCCCCAAGACAAAGATAGTGTAGCAGAGAAAAAGAAACGCACACTTTGGATGATATACGAAAGGTCCATGTTGGATGAATACAAGTCACACCGAGAGAGAGTATATGAGATGTGGTCAGAAGGAAGGAAGCGCAGCATATCAGCTTGGGAGATGGCATAGCGCATAGTTGGACTATAGAAAGTATGCAGATCACTATACGTCTGCTCAATAGTTTCATTTGTGGACTCAGTGCCGATGTCAACACGAGTATCCGCAAATGTCATGATGCAACCGGACTACTTCTTCAGACACTATATTTGAGAATAGACTCCATGAGTGGAGACTCCCTAACTAGGAAATCACCAGCGGAAATAGTTGCGATACTTTCTCGTGTTTTGGGTGCAAATGGATACATCCTCACAAAAGAGAAACGGTCTAGACGAAGAACATATAATCTAACCACTGATGGGCATATTATTGCCGTTGGTACATAGGATCTAAACTCTCACATACCCATGTAGAAGTATCACGAATATACTAGGTCAAATGCTGGAGGTGTTTGATACTAGAAAATTGTGACGTGACGTGTATGACTTGACCTCTTAATGGCTCCCATGGGAGCAAGTTGATCTAAGTGATGTAGGTGAAGAAGATTCTTCTCAAGATATCTTGACATGGGTGTTGCGTGCACTTCTTCCAATGGAACAAGAACCTCATGATGATGAAGAAGAAGATGGACCTTCGCACATCATCAAACTACTTCAACACCCATACCACCACAAGTCTCCTATTCGCTCAACCAATGCCCTAGTGACCAAGTACAAGATGATGATCAAGTTCCTCTTCATGATAATCATCAAGAACAAGATCATCCTCAAGGGCAAGAACAAGAAAGTGCAATCATTGACGATGAACCTCAACAAATGCAAGAATGAAGAAGAAGATCTTCCACCACACATTAATGATCCATATGTTGAGGACGTGGATGATGGACATGAAGTTGAACCTCGTGAAACTCTTACCTCCATCATGCCTCGAGTGGCCGGTCGTGTTGATGTTGACAAAATTCTCACCGGCATATCGGAAGGTAGAGTCACTCATAAACATTTGACAAACTTTTGTGCTCACTTCTCGTTTGTGTCTAGTGTTGAGCCTCTCAAGGTACAAGATGCATTGATGGACAATGATTGGCTTGTTGCTATGCAAGAAGAGTTGAACAGTTTTGAACGCAACCAAGTGTGGTCATTAGTCAAGAGGCCTAACTACCGAGCACAACGTCATTGGAACAAAATGGATTCAAGAACAAGCAAGATGAGAATGGTGTAATCATCTGTAACAAGGCAAGGTTAGTGGCACAAGGGTACTCACAAGTTGAAGGTTTGGACTTTGGTGAGACCTTTGCTCCCGTTTCCGTCTTGAATCCATTATCTTATCTTATTGCTTGCTGCTTTCAATGGCTTTACTTTACATCAAATGGATGTGAAGAGTGTATCTTTACTGCCGCCTTAAACGGTGAACTCTAACAAGAAAGTAAATATGTATCACAACCACATGGGTTTCGTTATGACCCCGATCACAAAGACTATGTGTATAAACTTCAAGGCGTTGTATGGCCTCAAACCAAGCACCTCGTGCTTGGTATGATCATCTTAAGAAGTTTTTTAACTCGATGATGGTTTTGTGAGAGGGTGACTCGATCCCACTTCTTTTTACACTAAGAGGGACAAAGGTGATTTGGATCTTAGTGCTCAAATCTATGTATGTATATCATTTTGGTTCTCCTAACACCTTCATATTGGTGCGGTAATGTTAAGTCGTTTTGTTGCGCTTTCCCATGACCAAAGAATTTTGATCAATTGTCCACTTCAATTGGCGAGATTTTGGAATGGTTCCTTATCTGCACGGCCATTTTCAAAGTCAACTGGAAGAGATTTCACGAAGGGTAATTTCTTTGAAGGGTTGACGACAATTCGCGGATTGCGTAGTCAAAACTACCTCAAGGATATCACTAGCAAAAGTTTGGCATGCACTGAATGCTCATGTAAGACACCCAACCATGCCAACAAAGATTGTACTCACTGAAGACACAAACGGTATCCCTTTCGACCCATCATTTACCGCTCTATGATTGGTTCATTGCTTTATCTTTGTGCATCTAGACCAGACATCATGTTTAGTGTATGCATGTGTGCTAGATTTCAAGCTTCCCCTAGGGAAAGTCATCATAAGGCGGTTAAGCATATTCTTAGATACCTTGTTCACACCCCAAAGTTGGGTCTATGGTACCCCAAGGATGCTAAGTTTGATCTCATTGGGTACACGGATGCGGATTGGGCGGAGACAAAGGATCGTAAGTCCACCTCCGGCGCATGTCAATTTCTTGGACGCTCCTTGGTAAGTTGGTCCTCAAAGAAACAAAATTGTGTTGCCCTCTCTCACCGCAGAAGCTGAATACATTGCAACCGCCAGTTGTGCAACTCAATTACTATGGATGAGGCAAACTTTGAAGGATTACGGTATCACCTATAGACATGTCCTCTTCTATGTGATAATGAAAGTGCCATTGTAACACCCCGGATGATAACTTTCCCAATTTGTACTCCAATTCTTGTCGTTTCCGGCGTTAAGTATATTTATTTTCTCGGGTTCGGGTTTTTGTCTCCGTGTGTTGTTCGTTTGTCATGCATCTCATATCATGTCATCATGTGCATTGCATTTGCATACGTGTTCGTCTCATGCATTCGAGCATTTTCCCCGTTGTCCGTTTTGCATTCCGGCGCTTCGTTCTCCTCCGGTGGTCATTTCTAGCTTTCTTTCGTGTGTGGGGATTAAAACATTTCCGGATTGGACCGAGACTTGCCAAGCGCCTTGGTTTACTACCGGTAGACCGCCTGTCAAGTTTCGTATCATTTGGACTTCGTTTGATACTCCAACGGTTAACCGAGGGACCGAAAAGGCCTCGTGTGTGTTGCAGCCCAACACCCCTCCAATTTGGCCCAAAACCCACCCTAAACTCTGCTCCATCATCTAGAGCGTTCGATCACGATCGCGCGTGGCCGAAAACCGCACCTCATTTGGACTCCTAGCTCCCTCTATGATACCTCCTAAGCTCCCTCTGTCCTGCACCCTAAAAACCGTTCTCCTGGCCGCGCGTCAAGCGAGGGATGGCGCGCGACACTCTCCGGTGAGGGCAGACGCAGGGCACGATCACAGAGCCATCGAGAGACCAGCAGCCCTCGACTCAGCCGGCAAGCCGACGACCCTCCGGCCGAGCCGACCATCACTCGTCGCCTCCTCGTCTCCTGCCGCCGACACCCACCAAACGCTCACATGACAGAGTCCTCTACCCCGCGCCACACCCACGCACCATCCTCGCCGTCTCGCCTACTCCAGCCACCGGACGCACCACATCCGGCCAGATCCCGGCGATCCTCGGTTTGCGCGCCGGGTTAAACCCTAGATCCGCGCGGGGTAAATTTCTTCTAAGTCCCGGAAAATCACAGATCCAAGTGCTCCTGTTCGCAGCCCCGTAACTTTGCATCCGTAGCTCCGATTCATGCATATAGCATATCAAAATGTTCATCTCAGAGAGTACATCATTTCATTCCATTGCATCATTTTCATTTGAGTTCATCTTGATGCCCGAAATGCTGTTAGAAGAGGGCTACTTGAGATAATTGTCAGATCTGCTACTCCGTTTAGGTTTTTGTCATTTTTGCCATGATTAATGTGTGCATGCTATGCCCTGATGCTCTACATGTGTTTTGTTAAGGGTTTTGTCATATCTTTCCAGAGGTGCAACCCATGTATTTTTGTGATGTGTGTGGTGACTAGTACAAGCTTGCAAAGTGGTGCACTTGTAATGCTGATTTCAGGGACTTAGCATTTCCACTAAGTCCTTGATCTGTTTATCTCATGATGCCATATGTTCATGTTGTTTCCTAGTGATCCGTGCCTCTTTTGAGGATGATCAGTAAGGATGTTTTGTTAATTTGTAGTGCTCTATCCATCCATGTCTTTGTTTGCAATTATGGAGCACCCTAGCTTGAGTCAATCGAGCTCTACTTTTGCTACTTTGTGAATCTGGGCAGATTGTCAACTTGTTGCAATTTTGCCGATGATGTTGTAGTTGATCCGTGCATGCTATGCTATTGTTCTTGCCATGTCTAGCTTGCTATTTGTATTCTTGATGGGTGTATGCTTCTTGTCATGACTTGCTCCGTAGTGAGTGCATCGAGCTCGTAAACATGCCTACTTGATATCTGTTTTCAGCATGCTCCAGTTTTCACTAAGTCTGAGAACTGATTATGTTTTGCCATGTTCACATGCTTGCAAATGTATTTTCTGATCCCTTTTGGCTCAAGGTCACTAAGGGACTTTTGTTAAGCTCTTTGAGTATCTCCATGCCATGCTTTACTTTGCCATGTTCAGGTCCTGTAGCATGTAGTTGTTGCTCCGAAGAGTGCTATCTGATCTGAAATTCCAGACAAGTGTTAATTTCACTAAGTCTGAGATCTGTTTTCCATATGCATTTTTGCCATGCTTGTTTGAACCTGTTAATTGATTTGGCCGTAGCTCAGTGCTAGACTTTTGTTAAGCATCTTGAATGCATCCCTGCCATGTATTTGTTGTGCCATGTTTGGTGTGCTGTAGCATGTTCATCTTGTTGCATTTAGATGGCTACTTGCTGTAAATCGCAGACCGGTGTCATATTTGAATCGCTTGCCATTTCCAAACCGTAACTCCGATTCCGGCGTTCTTTATAATTGTTTTCAAGCGATTTCATCTCATCTTTCCAGTGGCACACTTGGATTTCCATGTTGAGGCCAGGTTCATGCATCCTTGTCAAATCTTGCATATGCATCCCGCATCGCATCCCGCATAGCATACCATCTTTGCATCTATTGTTTGAGCTTTGCACGTGGTTGATTGTGTTCCGTTTGCTTGTTTGTCTTGTTTGGGTAGAGCCGGGAGACGAGTTCGCTAACGAGGAGCCCGTAGAGTTTGCTTACGAGGATCAAGTCAACTCTGACAACTTTGTAGGCAAGATGATCATACCCTCAAAATCACTTCTATCTTTGCTTGCTAGATGCTCGCACTTTTGCTATGCCTATGCTACGATGCCTACCACTTGCTTATCATGCCTTCCATATTGCCATGTCAAACCTCTAACCCACCATGTCCTAGCAAACTATTGATTGGCTATGTTACCGCTTCGCTCAGCCCCTCTTATAGCGTTGCTAGTTGCAGGTGAAGATTGGAGATCGTTCCTTGTTGGAACATTGTTTATTGTTGGGATATCACCATATTATCTTGTTATATTAATGCATCTATATACTTGGTAAAGGGTGGAAGGCTCGGCCTTTTGCCTAGTGTTTTGTTCCACTCTTGCCGCCCTAGTTTCCCTCATATCAGTGTTATGTTCCCGGATTTTGCGTTCCTTACGCGGTTGGGTTATAATGGGAACCCCTTGATATTTCGCCTTGATTAAAGCTTTTCCAGCAATGCCCAACTTTGGTCTTACCATTTGCACCTAGCCTCTTTTCCCTTGGGTTTCCGGAGCCGAGGGTCATCTTATTTTAAACCCCCCGGGCCAGTGCTCCTCTGAGTGTTGGTCCGACCGAGTAGACTGCGGGGCCACCTCGGGGCAACTTGAGGGTTGGTTTTACTCATAGGATGTCTCATCTGAGTGTGCCCTGAGAACGAGATATGTGCAGCTCCTATCGGGATTTGTTGGCACATTCGGGCGGTGTTGCTGGTCTTGTTTTAACCTGTCGAAGTGTCTTGTTGAATTACCGAGATACCGAGTCTGATCGGAACGTCTCAGGAGGAGGTCATTCCTTCGTTGACCGTGAGAGCTTGTCATGGGCTAAGTTGGGACTCCCCTGCAGGGATTGAACTTTCGAAAGCTGTGCCCGCGGTTATGGGCAGATGGGAATTTGTTAATGTCCGGTTGTAGATAACTTGAACCTTAACTTAATTAAAATGAATCAACCGAGTGTGTTACCGTGATGGCCTCTTCTCGGCTGGAGTCCGGGAAGGTGGACACGGTGTTGGAGTAATGTTTGCGCAGGTTTGCTCTCTAGTTTCTCGCTCGCGTTTGCCTCCTCTTCTCGCTCTCTTTTGCGAATAAGTTAGCCACCATACTTGCTAGTCGCTTGCTGCAGCTCCACTCATATAATACCTTGCCATACCTATAAGC
>NW_024113989.1:0-10275 GCF_003073215.2 Triticum urartu
AACCACCTCAAAGTTATCCTTTCTGATCGATCTATTCAAGACGTCCGTAGTAAAATAACAGCCCTAGTTCTATCCTAAATAATAACACCTTAAGATGCCGGCCGCGGCTCCTCACTCAACAGCATTTCTCGACATGTCACCTAGATGTGCCAAAATGTCAGCCTCGAGAAAGATATCTAGTGGCTCTCTCTTATGAGCCGCGATAGTGAGATGACCTCAGTGTACGCACTTTCGCTCTCCTAAGTACTCTAACCCAACTATCAGAGGACCCCTACCAAGAGTGCCCCAAAGTTGCTGACGGTGAAGTTACGCAATTTAGTGACGCGCAACCGTGGCGAACTGCTACATCCACGGTGGCCCTGCAACTTGGAGAGGTGACTGAGTGTGCCAACCCCTAATGGATCGAGGCCTATCTCGAGTGAGGTAGAACCTGACAAAGCTCTCGCATGACTGCCTGAACTCCGCTACATCAAGTGCAATCGTGTGACTATCTCCTCTTGGTTCCAACCCATACGCCTCATCCGCGCGCAAAGACATACGATCAAGTGCGCTTCTCGCCTTCTCTCTTCCAATGACTCGCACATCCACCGCTCGAGCTCATTTCAAACGCGCAGGAAACCTCTACAATCTCTATGCCCAAAACATTAGCAACCGAGGGGAGGAGACACATAAGATCCAACTATAATCAGTCGCACGGCTCGCCAGTCTACTGCTAAGATCGATCGCACCACATCACATGCATACGGAGATGAGCAGCAGACGATGCATCACACGGTCCGTTAGGCGGCTCAGCATACCTCAAGCCAAGAACTCAACTCCCCGGGGGGAGTAGGCTATCCTTCTCGTCCATTGGAGCGTGCACCTCGACGCTCGATTGGCGTGGAAGATGGCGCCACCGGAGGAACTCATTCCCCCCTCCGTGCAGGGAGTGTCGGTGGGCCTGCTTGGGTCTAGGGATTGGGTGTGTTTCCGAGATAGGGCGTGACCGGAGGGTCGGCTCCTAGCAGGCGGATACTCCCAATCTAATCTCTTGTTTGGAGTTTTTAGGGCGGTACAGCGAGTATAGTGGGTTTGCAAAGGGAGCCTCATTTCCGTCCGCCAGAGGGGTGCTCGTGAGCCCTCCTCGACCGACGTACGACCACTGAGGCCACAAAAACCAGGAGGTGTGGCCGCCAGCCAGCCTACCCTCCCAGGCTCAGTCGAGCACCTCCCGGTAATCATTCGTGAAGGTAGCGGCGGCATTGCTCGCCCAAAGTTCTATTCCCGGTGGCTTTCGTTCCAGAATATAGGCCTCTCTCTAGTTTGAGTTGTCATTTGCCAATTGTGTTTTGAGCTCTCCGCTGTACTCGATATTCCTTTCGCCTTCGGACAACTAGCCCTTGAATATGAGGGCAGTAAAACAACAAAAGCTCGGTGTGGGTGGGCTCTCGCAGTGTTCTAATGGTGTTGTCCGATCGAACAAGTAATATTGGATAGATGGTTGTGACTGTTAATACGAGTCCTCTGTAGTTAATATTGCCTCCAATAGTAAGGTAATTAGCATGGAGCAAGTAAAAATATATAGATACATTGGAGAGGCCGCTCTCACCGTGTGTCCATGGCGGTTTTTAGCTTAGAGGTGCGCCTCCTAAGGCGTAGGATTGGTGCGCTCTTCATTTGTATCTAGTGTGGTAGGAGGTCACAAGTCGGTGTGCCGTGGGTCGTGCTCCGATGTCATTGAATGAACATATATATAAAAAGAAGGAATGCAATAATCAGTGTTCCTGATGCTATCGGCAAGTGTGAGGTTGGGAGCCTATGTTTGATTAAAAAAGGGTGTGCGCATGTATCAGCCAGAATGGCTTACCAAGTAGATGCGCCGACAATAGAACAAAAGAGTATGCGCACGTTGTGTTGAGTGCATGTCCCTCTCCAAGTGGCTAGGCTTATATCAGTAAGGTTTATTTTCAAGTAGTTATTAAAGCAAATCTACTTTCCACTCAGATTATAATCGCTCTCCACCTGGGAAGGCTTTCCGTCTGCTCGGAGGGATGTTGACGTAGCTTTTCTGCTCGCTTTTGGTTGCTTGCTTCAGATCGGTCGTTCGCGTGCATCACTGTGGTGTCGCATCGGGTTTCTCGTTGATCTTTCAAGTTATCCGCATAAGGAAAGAGTTACAATCAATGACAAAGCGGGACATAGCCCATAGTGCTCAGGTTCTTAAAGCCTGCCTCCTTGGTGTGCGCGAATTCTTGGCTGGAATGCTACGCGGTGCCGTAGTTGTGCGCCCTCCTCGCCACACTTCGTGTCCGATGGTATTTTTAATGCGTAATTATGGGCTCACAGAAGAGGTGTCCGCGTCGTTGCGAATTTCTCCGTTTGGCTGGGACCGGTGCGGTCAGGTTGGGGGTGCCACATATGGCGCTCAGTGTTGAGACAGCTCAGACGTTGCCTCCATATGGTCTTGCGCGCTACATAGTTGCGAGTTACTACCAGGAGCGCGCAGCTGAAGGTGTCCGGGT
Source organism: Triticum urartu (assembly GCF_003073215.2). Classification (NCBI taxonomy): domain Eukaryota; kingdom Viridiplantae; phylum Streptophyta; class Magnoliopsida; order Poales; family Poaceae; genus Triticum; species Triticum urartu. Next base: position 2,502 of record NW_024113989.1, read on the forward strand.
GCGCACTTGCCTAGGGCCGAAGCTACAGGGCTGGATTCGCCTTAACCGCGGCCCTGGAGTTGTGGCGGTTTCTGCTGCGGAAGACTGTTGTCGCATAGATATTGTTATGCGCTCGTGTCCCCTCCCTTAGTGCCGAGAGACAGCTCGCGCTTGTGTACGTTACGCGATTGATGGTGAGTCTATGCACATCCCTCTCTGAGAACTAGAGGAGTGCCCTGGGCATCTTGTGTTGAGCTCGATATTGCCTCTACTCATAGACGCAGTCTGTTGGGTTTCTTCATCACTGTTATGGTCACGGCGCTGCATGACGGACTCCTGTTTCTGGCTGACTTCTATAATATTGGTCTGGTACCGTCGGTGCGAAATTCTCTGACACATGCGCGCGGTGCAAGGATCTGCTGCTTTTCTTTGCGAGCTGTGGCCACAGCAGTGTGGCCTGGTAGGCCCACTACCCGGATAGGCGAAGGGCGCCACGCTCGTGTGTCCGAAGATTAATCTGCTTCACTTTCGAGTGGAGTTAGAATTCCTGCAAGGATTCCTCGTATGGAAAAGGCACTCTCGATAGAGTGTGCACATAGAGCCCTGATGCAACCTGTGCGCATCTTGACACCATAGAGCAGATATGGATACGCTCCTTTTTAGAGGGTGGTTTTTGTGTCGTGTTTAATCCCTATGTGGAACGTGGCTGGTCATTGACATGACCGCAGCATGTGTCCTGTCAGAAGATAATCAAGTTCTACTGAGTTAAAACCGCAGAAGGATTTTATAGGCTGCCGTGGTCCAGACCAATCCAGTTTCCGAAGTGGAGGACATCGAGTGTAGTGAACATCCTGTCAATGTGGATTCGTGGATTCTGTAGCAATCACGGTGTCGGGCTCTACTGTGCCGCCAACTCGCGAACGGAGGAGTGACTGGCAGCTGCTTTTGTCCGTCCTCTTGATATCAGAGTGGCCAGTAATTCGCGCAACGGCTCAAAGGTGGCATCGGACAGGAGGGACCATGGGTTGAACTTCGTTGCTTGCGGATTCGGTTGTAGTCCTTTCGCGTCTCTCAAGCGCCAATATACCACGACTCGCCCTGCGGAGCGCCGATGTTGCTCTCACCGATCATTTAGGGGCCATTGTGCGGTGTCTGCTTTCCATAGTGTTTTGAAAACTTCTGGCCAAGTTTCCCATTTTCAGGGAGTATGCTCAGGCCGTCTCCGGCCCGTTGTGGGGGAACGGCTTTCTGTCTCCTCTGGTCGCAGTGTTACCGGGCTCCTTGCCGGGTGCTGCCTCCTCAACCGTCATCGCTATCACCCCCTTACCTTTGTTTTCGGCCTCGATTTACCCTTTAGCCGGCTTTGTTTTGACACCCGACACATGATCCTTGTGAAGGTGATGATGATTTGGGATGGCGCTAGGTACGGGCAACCCTGATTCTGAAAATCTGGGTGCCGTGTATTTGGCACGAGTGATCGAGTATACGGTCCAAACTGGCGGCGCGGAGTGGCTTCCTTAATTAAAGCTCACATTCTCGCATGTTACTGCACAACTTCAGTTCCACTGCCCCGTGGTTTAGAGGCCCTGCCTTAGAATCGTTGATCCTCAGGCGAGTGTGACTGTCGGTATTTGCCATCCACATCGAAAGGGGTCAAGAAGATTGTTGCGACCTGAAAGTGTTAAGTTAATCCGCCAATTTGAGGGCGAGAGCTTTTAGACATTGCTTTAGCGACAGTGAGGACACTAGCCATTGCTGTCCGTTTCGGTATCCCAAAAGTACCATAGGTTCTTTGATATGTTATTTTACCGCGAGCCTCAGCCACGCTGCTCTATCTCGACACGCACAAAAGGCGGCATCATGAGTGTTCGTGAGGGCTTTCCTCATAGGATTTCGCGTCTCTTGCTGCTGGCTGAACAAAGGAGTGAACGCAGAGACAGGCTAGACACTGGTGCCAGGGCGTGCATCAGTGGGGATTTGTGTGAAGCTGTCAAAGGAAGGCTCTCGCTCCGGTGCGCGTCGCGCACGATTTGATTTATCGTCGCCTACTTTGCGCTCTTATTGTCGACAAGCCCATAGATCCTACATCGAATTTTCGGAGAAGCATAGGGACCTTCGACTATCTACTCTAAGCTCTCGCTGCATTAGACTGACTAACTATTATACGCTGGCTCATAGCTCCATGCCGCGGCACTCCTAGTGTGGAGATCGACACAGCTAGTGCCTCTTGGAGATAATCCACGCTTCGCAAGGAATGCAGCTTCCAGATCTTGGCTCAATAGCCATTAGCGATCATCTAGACTTGCTGGCACTGGGGCTACTTGAGCCAACTAGCGCGAGGAGTTAGGTCCTTTGAGTTTTAGTGGAGGGAGGACCTCAATTGGGACGTGCTTGACATGCCTGTGCTGCAAAATGAAGGGCTTGACAATCCTTTCTCAGAGACCGAGGTTTGGGCGGCAATCCAGGCCTCACCAGCAGAAAAAGCGACAGGCCCCGACGGATTCACGGGCACTTTCTATCGTGCATGCTGGGCCACGATCAAAGATGATCTTATGGCTGTTTTTGACAGCTTCTATAGGCTGGCTGATGGCAATTTCGCCGAGCTCAACACGGCCATGATCGCGCTCCTCCCAAAGAAAGATGGGGCAACCAGAATCTCTGATTTCAGGCCAATCAGCCTTATTCATTCGGTAGCAAAGCTCATCACTAAGGTCTTATCCATGAGATTGGCTACTGTCATCGACCGGATCATATCCCCTGCGCAAACCGCTTTTCAGAGGAAGAAATGTATACACGACAGCTACCTGTATGTTCAGAATACAGTCTGGGCACTGCATAGAGCTAGAACGCCAGCCCTCCTCAAACTCAACATCGCCAAGGCTTTTGACAGTGTATCATGGGAGTATATGATTGAGCTTCTCCAGAAACTAGGTTTTTCGCATCGTTGGATAGATTGGGTAGCGCTCCTCCTGTCAACTTCCTCTTCGGCCTGCCTACTGAACGGCGCCACGGGAAAAAAATTCTGCACATGAGAGGGCTTCGGCAGGGTGACCCCCTCTCACCACTACTCTTCATTCTCTGCATCAACTCCCTTCACCAAATGCATGGCGTAGGTCATCACCGTGGGCTGTGGTTAGTGCAGGAGGATCCTCGATCCATACTACCAGGATCTGTTGTGCCGTCGTATGATTCTATATTTACGGTTGAAACCCTCTAGGATTTGATGATCCATTACTTCGTCTGTGAAGCATAAGGGGTGTGCGGCGCCTCTGTACTGGGCTATATCGCGACGCAGCTCAAATGAGTCTTGCCCGCTGTGTTCGGCCCGGCCGGACTTACTTTTACTGTATCCGGCGTGACGATTATCGTCTCGCATAGTGGCGCGCCCTCGTGATCCGTAGATCGATCTTGCATGTTTTGCTTTGTCCTCCAATACGTCTCTGCAGGTCTGGCGTATTTCCCCATGCCTTTTTATTTGAATGGCGTCGGGGTGCGGCTGAGCTTTTGGCTGGAATGCCTCTCTGTCGCGGCCACGAGGTGGCCGATCAGCCGCGATTCATACGCCGGGGATGTAGGTTTCGTGCTTCCTCCTCCAGTCGGGGTAGCAACCTGCACTTTGGGTAACTCTTGGAGGGGCATGTCGAGTTTATATTCCGTGCGGCCTCCAGGAGTATGCAGAATCCATCGCTACAATCGCTATTAAATCCATGAATCTAGCGTGTTACAGGAAGCTGCTGTGGCTTGTTTATTCTTCGTATAAAGGCACTTATACTTTGGTCGGCGCTATAGGCCGGTGCCTGTGAAGCGCTCTGTTCGAACGGGATCCTACTTAGGCGCCGACACTGACGTCCCATTTTAGACGTTCCTCGAGTGCTTTTGGCTTCTTCGCTCGTCTATCTTGGAGGGAGGTAGTGGTAATGTATCCATACTCACTGCCTCTCCTCGCTCGGGGTTCATCTCAGGCCATTTCTCGACAGGCCGCGTCTATCAGATGAGGGCTGGTTCTCTCCATTACCTCGTGGTGCTGATCTGTGTTTGTACGCGGGGATGCTGTTGTTGTTTTGCTTGGCAAGGGAGGGCGCTAGCTCGCGTCCGGCTATGGTGCCTAAATTGGTCTGCCTCCGTGTCCTCGTACGCTGCGTTGGCTCTCGTCCTGGCCAGTGCCAACTCGCGCTCACGACGCCTGCGCCATACAAAGAAGTTCTCAGGAGACGACAAGTCAATAACCGACGCGTTTCTCGCTTCCTGCTCGGCTGGCGGGGACAGCTGAGAGGGAAGAGTAGTGGTGCCGCCGTCTGACGCGACGCTTGGTGTTGCTTCGTTGGAGGGGTCATCCTCTGCCGCTGGTCCCGCCGTTGTCCATTGCTGTGCTCCAAATGTGGTTGCTCGTCCACCATAGTAAGTCATGTGTACATTGATGAGTTGGTTTTGTCTCTGAGTGCCCTGGTATGCAGTGACCAAGGCCGCTGGTGTCAATTTCACCTCGCTCCTCGCAGGTGCGGTTGGGGTTATATCCCTCATGCATCCACTTCGCATGTCTTTCGGAGTCGAATGTCGGAGCATGCTACTGGCGTTAAGTCATGTCGAACAGTGGCTACTAAGTGGGTGGTGTGGTGGGGGCGGCGAATTTCTTCGTCATCCGCATCCCAATCCTGCCGGACGTAGTTCGGCCAGGACTCTCCTGACAAGGAGAGAGACCTTAATGAGTTCAGTATGTCGCCAAAGGGCGAGTGCTGAAAAATATTCGCGGAGGTAAACTCCATGATCGGTGCCCAATCGGATTCGACAGGAACGGGCGCAGGCGGTTCGGAGTCCGTGGCCGGAGAAGGATCCGGCAGTTTGGCAACACGGCTCTCGTGAAGGGTAAGGTCGATATTCGGCTCGATCGCCGCAGAGGATACGGCCTCCGTGGCGGGGTCTATCCACCCGTCCATGGATGGCGCAACTGGCTCCGAATTGAGGGTCGGAGCGGCTGCCGGTGCGATTTCTTGAACACTGTCCGATGGTAGAGCTAAATCGTACTCAGTCGTGACCGTGCGGCGCACAAGGCAAGAAATCCGTCGATCAAGTACTCCGCTACACCCAGAGGTCTGTGGTAGGGCTCGAATCTCGGCTCTCGGGAGCGCCATCCACGTGCTCCCGCGGATATCGGAGCCAGGACAGGTGCCAGCGAGTGAATTATAGAATTTGCCAGGCAACCTTGATCGGTAGCTGGTGGCCAGGGGTCATAGAATCCTCTCGTTCGATCTGCCGTCCAAGTGCCCATTGCCGCGATTCCATATGCGAAGAACGCTGTGGGTGGCCCTACGCCAGATGCGAGAAAGCCCCGTTCCGATACGCAAAGGATCCATAAGTTGCGGTGAAGTAGAATATTCTCTGCATGAGAAACTGCAGTCAAATGAGTAGCTCGGATGGCTTCGTACTCAACTTAGATCCGGGCCATCGAAGGGCCCCCGGACACGATTTCAAAAATTGGCCGAGAACGACATAGGGAACTCTTCTCAATGAAAGCACCAATGTCGGTGTTCAAAACCGGCGGATCTCGGGTAGGGGTCTCACCAACTATGCGTTTAAGGCGGATCAGCTCTGGTGCAGCTACAAGGAGCTCACGCAGACAGACTGATGTTCCATTCAGCTCAAGTGGACTCGCGCGCCACCTCTCGTATGAATGAGGAATAAATCACGCCATCATACGTGCCCTAGGTTCTTGATTCTCGTTATTTTGGTGGATAAGTTGGATGGAGCTTACCTTACGGAGAAAGAGTGTGAGATTCTCCCTGTAGGGCATCTCGATTGGACCTGCAGGCTTAGAGCCTTAGTGAGTGGCAACATATGCGCCTCGAATGGTGAGGGGGTTATGTTAGTTGCGTGTTGTCCTACGGACTAAAACTCTCCAGTTGGAATAATTAGTTTAGCTCCGGGAGGGCTAGGTTAACACAAGGTCGGTTACAAAGGATTGAGATATTTTGTCTGCTACTCCTCTGGTTGTTGCGCTCCTCTCGGTGAGACCTCGCGCATGGTTACGCCACGTTTGATATCTCGCGCGGAACACTGAGCCCGAGGTGGATCATTCGGACAATGGTTGCTTGCATAAGTAGTCCAACTGCTGCGCCCAGTGCCACTAGGGTGGGAGATGTGCTTTATTGGTACCCGCGCAGCGCGTGTTTGTCGGGGTAGCGAAGACAGCGCCTCCGCCTCCAGGTCTCCGCGTGCAACGACCTGATACTCGCTCACCAGATCACGCATGATACGGAATTAAGATATAAGACCGTCAGGTCTGCGCTACCACGAGGCTACGTAAGAGTGACGCACTATGTGTGAGGAGACTCAGCTTGTTGGGGGCTGATTGACTTTGAATCATCTTGCCTCCAATTTAAGTCTGGCGTTTTAGCAACTTAGAACAAGTCAAGCAATCAACCTACACATACAAGTCCAAGAGTATAGCAGCGAAATGTAAAACATTGCATATGAAGGTAAAGGGAGGAGTTTGGAGGGAGCAAACGCAATGTAAACATGGAGATTTTTGGCGTGGTTCCGATAGGTGGTGCTATCGTACATCCACGTTGATGGAGACTTCAACCCACGAAGGGTAACGGCTGCGCGAGTCCACGGAGGGCTCCACCCACAAAGGGTCCACGAAGAAGCAACCTTGTCTATCCCACCATTGCCATCGCCCACGAAGGACTTGCCTCACTAAGGTAGATCTTCACGAAGTAGGCGATCTCCTTGCCCTTACAAACTCCTTGGTTCAACTCCACAATCCTGTCAGAGGCTCCCAAGTGAAACCTAACCAATCTAGGAGACACCACTCTCCAAAAGGTAATAGATGGGTTGATGATGAACTCCTTGCTCTTGTGCTTCAAATGATAGTTTCCCCAACGCTCAACTCTCTCTCACACACACACAGATTTGGATTTGGTGGAAAGATGATTTGAGTGGAAAGCAACTTGGGGAAGGCTAGAGATCAAGATTCTTGTGGTTGGAATGGAATATCTTGGTCTCAACACATGAGTAGGTGGTTCTCTCTCAGAAAATGTATGTTGGAAGTGTAGGCACGTTCTGATGGCTCTCTCCATGAATGAAGAGTGGGTGGAGGGGTATTTATAGCCTCCACACAAAATCTAACCATTACACACAATTTACCAAACTCGGTCAGACCGAATCAGAAAACTCGGTCAGACTGATTTAGTTCAAAATGTGAACGTTAGGATTTTCGGTGGGACCGACATGTCAACTCGGTGGAACCGATTTCATTAGGGTTAGAGCATAACATAATCTCGGTGAGACCGATTACACAAACTCGGTGAGACCAATTTTGGTAATAGGAAAACAGAGAGTTGGTCAGGCAAACTCGGTGGGACCGAATCGCTCATTTCGATGAGACCGAAATGTTATGAAAGGGAAACAGAGAGTTTGCATTGCAAACTCGGTGGGACCGATCGCTCATCTCGGTTGGACCAAAACATTACAAAGGGAAACAGAGAGTTTGCAATCCCATCTTGCTGAGACCGAGATCCCTATCGGCGAGACCAAAGTGACTAGGGTTTCTGGCAGTGGCTATGTGAAATGAACTCGGTGGCGCCAGATAGATCAAATCGGTAGGGCCGAGTTTGACTTTTGGTTTGGGACATATGTGGATATGAGAAAGTGGTTGAGGGCTTTTGGAGCATATCACTAAGCATTTTGAGCAAGCAAGCCATTAAGCAACACCTCATCCCTTTTAATAGTATTGGCTTTTCCTATGGACTCAATGTGATCTTGGATCACTAAAATGAAAATGTAGAGTCTTGACTTG
>NW_024113990.1:0-18215 GCF_003073215.2 Triticum urartu
ACAAGGTACCAATCAACTATTGATGAGTGGGCCAAGTTGATCAATGCCCTAGAGGAGCATGAGGATGATTTGGATGTGTATGCCAAGAAGAAGAAGGACCACAACTCAATGACAAACATGTACAAGGAGATCCCCGACAAAGCTTTGGAGACACACAAGCTTGGATCTGTTCATTATCTGTTGTCTGGCCTGCCTACAATCAACACAATCTTAAGGCATACTCTGTTACCCAAATCTAGAGATCACAAGATGATAAGAGGGCATTCAATCAACCTGCTGCAGATATTTGATGTTCCTCAAAAATTCAAAGTCATGAGTCTGATTGTTGAGACAATCAAGAGGACTGCTACAGATCAGAAAAGATCTTGTGGGTATGCTCCACACATTCAAGTGCTCATCAATTCCAAGATGGGCACATGCACTTACTTGTTGGACAAGGAGCATTTACCATTGCACCCAAAATTTGAGGATAATGTAGTTGTGATGAATGAGGATGATCCTTCATCAGCACAAGCACAAGAGAAGAGAGCTAAGGCAAAGGCAGAAAAGGCTGCAAGGATGCCAAGTGCTGAGGAAGCATCTCGGGTGTTCTTAAAGAGCAAACAAGATCAGCTAGGTTATCTGATTCAGGCAACATTGAGGATTGAGAAGGGCTTGGCCACCCTGACTCAGAATCAGGAGAGCTTGGAAAGGATTTTTTAGACAAAGTTTTATGATCTTGATCTCAAAGTGACTGAGATACAGACTGCAGTCGAGCAGCTCCTGGAGGAAGCATAGGAGAAGAGAGGGAAGGCAACTACGGATCCTTTTTAGCGGGTGCCAAGGAGTCAGAGGTCAGATGCAGTGCCAGTGTCAGATACAAGAGCTACTTCATTTGCACCAGCAACAACTTTTATGCCACCTCCAGCAACCACTCCACCAGCTCCAACTACATCCACTGATGCCTTCATCCTTATAGTTCTCTCTACACCACCTCCCAAAGACCAAGCCTGAGAGACGCATAGCACTATGCATTTTGAAAATTTTTGGTAACTTGTTGCCAAAGGGGGACAAATGTATAGATCATAGGCTTCGAGAGAGAGAGAGTGTTTTGCTGCTTTGTCTCTCTTGCTATTTGGTTGAACTTTTGTGTGTGTGTGCTCGGTTGATACTCTTTATGTCTGTGTGAGATACTTGTATGATCATGTGTTTGATCATATTCTACTTTAATGCTTGCTTGGATGACATTATCTTTTATATCCCATATATGATCATTGACTTTGCTTGGTGATGAGTGCATGTTTTAATTCCTATCATTTTGAGCGCTCCACCAAGATGTATGTGACATGGAAGAGTGACCCATGATCCTAATCGATTGTGCATTTGCATTCAAAAGCAAATCTTAAATAATGCACAAATTTAGGGAAGCTCTTACTTATCACATACTTCTCAAAGCGATGATGTATTTAAATCTTATTATCATTTGTTGAAGCTTTGATCTATATGTTGTCATCAATTACCAAAAAGGGGGAGATTGAAAGTGCAACTATCCCTGGGTGGTTTTGCTAATTACCAACAACATATAGCTCATTGAACTAATACTATTTCAAGATGATCATTTAAGAAATTTCAATGATTGGCAGGGCATGGATTAGGAATGTGGACCCCTCAAAATGCTGAGGAGACACATTGGCTCAAGCTCAAGACTCTACATTTTCATTTTAGTGATCCAAGATCACATTGAGTCCATATGAAAAGACAATACTATTAAAATGGGATGAGGTGTTGCTTAATGAATTATTTGCTCAAAATGCTTAGTGATATGCTCCAAAAACCCACAAACACTTTATCATATCCACATATGTCCCAAACCAAAAGTCAAACTCGGCCCTGCCGAAATGTTCTATCCGGCACCACCGAGTTCACTTGACATAGCCACTGCCAGAAACCCTAGTCATTTCGGTCTCACCGATAGGGATCTCGGTCTCACCGAGATGGGATTCCAAACTCTTTGTTTCCCTTCATAACGTTTCAATCCAACCGAGATGAGCAATCGGTCCCACCAAGTTCACAATGCAAACTCTCTGTTTCCCTTTCGTAACGTTTCGGTCTCACCGAAATGAGTGACTCGGTCCCGCCGAATTTGCCTGACCAACTCTCTGGTTAGCTTATTACCAAAACCGGTCCCACCGAGTTTGTGTAATCGGTTGCACTGATATTACGTTATGCCCTAACGCTAATGAAATCGGTCCCACCGAGTTCACATGTCGGTCGCACCGAAAAGCCTAATGTTCATATTTTGAACTGAATCGGTCTGACCGAGTTTTCTGATTCGGTCCCACCGAGTTTGGTAAATTGTGTGTAACGGTTAGATTTTGAGTGGAGGCTATATATACCGCTCCACCCTTCCTTCATTTGTAAGGAGAGCCATCAGAATGTGCCTACACTTCAGCATTCATTTTTTGAGAGAGAACCACCTACTCATGTGTTGAGACCAAGATATTCCATTCCAACCATATGAATCTTGATCTCTAGCCTTCCCCAAGTTGCTTTCCACTCAAATCATCTTTCCACCAAATCCAAATCTGTGAGAGAGCGTTGAGTGTTGGGGAGACTATCATTTGAAGCACAAGAGCAAGGAGTTCATCAACAACACACCATCTATTACCTTTTGGAGAGTGGTGTCTCCTAGATTGGTTAGGTGTCACTTGGGAGCCTCCGACAAGATTATGGAGTTGAACCAAGGAGTTTGTATGGGCAAGGAGATCTCCTACTTCGTGAAGATCTACCCTAGTGAGGCAAGTCCTTCGTGGGCGATGGCCATGGTGGGATAGACAAGGTTGCTTCTTCGTGGACCCTTCGTGGGTGGAGCCCTCCGTGGACTCGCGCAACTGTTACCCTTTGTGGGTTGAAGTCTCCATCAATGTGGATGTACGATAGCACCACCTATCGGAACCACGCCAAAAATCTTCGTGTCTACATTGTGTTTGCTCCCTCCAAACTCCTCCCTTTACCTTCACATGCAAATTTTTTACATCCGCTGCTATACTCTTAGACTTGCATGTGTAGGTTGATTGCTTGACTTGTGCTAAGTTGATAAAATCTTCCAAGACTTAAAATTGGGAAAAGGCTAGATTTTTATTTGGTCAAGTAGTCTAATCACCCCCCTCTAGACATACTTTCTGATCCTACACCATCTTCATTCTACGCCTCTCACAGATTGATAAACCTTAAGTCATCCACTTCAAGAAAATTTGATGTTGTCCTACAAAACTCTGCGCTTGGAGGCCCAACACGAGTCTACAAGAATAAGTTGCATAGTAGACATCGCTATTTTGGACGAATTTTATTAAATTCATCGCGCACGGTCGACAGCTTGAAATTTCTTTTGACCAATATTTTGATGTTTCACACGACTTTCATCTTGTACTTTCTCTGTTTTGATGGTTATAGATGAGTAGATCTACATCTTTCTGATATACTTTAGGAATGCATTTGTGTGGTGTGTTTTAAGGAGATTCTTAATCTTTTCCAGTCCCTCCTATTCTACAAAACGATGCTCTGGTTCAAGATAAGGTCTAGATGAAAAAGATGCACCTTGATGTCGTGGTTTCATTTAGACTATTTGTTTGTAGTTTCGTTGACCGTAAATGCTTAATTTCATGTTCATGTTTGAGGATATTTTGGTCAAAATTCATTAAATTCACCATGCACAGCTGATTGTTTGAAATTTTCTTTTACCATTAGCTTCATCTCAATGCTTTACATGGCTTCATGTTGTACATTTTCTGTCTTAATGGTCTAGAGGAGTATATGTGTATGTATTGTGTTGTGGTCATATGATGGTAGAAATTTGGAGTGACTTCTTTCTGTTCTCATTAATTATCGTCAACCTTCCCGGACAGATGCCATGTTGCACCGCCAGCATCGTTCCTCTCGGCCTCCTTGTCGGCGGTCTACACTGACACCGTCGTCATCGTGAGTACACTGCAAAGAAACTCCATTGCAACTATGTGGGTCACATAATCATGCGTAGATGTTAACTCTTAATCATGTTGCATGTATACAACCAAACATCGGACACTTGCATCAGCCAGCCAATGCACACAATCAAATGTCTGACAAAAATCGGTCCTCTAAGAGCAACTCCAATGGGGCCACCCATTTCGTCCGCCCACGTCCATTTGGGTCACTGCAGACAAAAACACCGACCCAACGCGCCGACCCATTCCCAAAAACCATTCGCTTCGCGTCCGTGCGGACCCATTTTCGGCCCAAAATTGTGCTTGAATGCGTCAGCATGAACGCGCCACGAGCACCCTTGGTGTCCATCATGGTCCCACTTGGCTCCCGTCCTACTACCGCCAGTGGTCATATTTATGACGACCACCGACACCGGGCCCACTAGTCAGCCAGTGGAAGCACCCTTTTTAATCCATGTGTGTCCGGGTGGGGGGCTCATCCACTTCCATCCACACCTGTCCCCCACCACCCCCTTCACGCTTCCTCACTGGCGACAACTGAAACCCTAGCCATGGGGCTCTTCCGCAATAGCTCGCACGGGCAAGGGGAGTTCAGCCCCGGTGCTCATCATCCGTGCTCCTCCGCCGCTGGCGCCTGCCTACGCCGCTCACGATCCGGCTCGTCTAAACAAACATCACGGCTGCACACGCATGTGGCACCTGGGAGTTCAGGCAGCCACTGCGTACATGCTGCCGCACCACTGGCAGCTCAATCCGTAGCAGATCCCGGTACCGCGGACACGGCGAGCGAACGATCAGGAGGTGCGCAAGCGCCGGGCACATCTCTCACCGGCGCAGCGGAGCATGCCCGAGTACGCCGCAGACTCTCCCAATTGGGAGGTCTGGTTTGCCCTCGAACACGAGGAGAAAAGGCGGCTGGGCATGCAGCGCCACCACGTCAACCCCCCGCCTCCCCCCGTCGTCAAGCCAGAGGAGGATGAAACTGAGGCGGCCTACCAGGCAATGTTGGTGAGGCCTTCGCCAACTCCATCGAGGAGGAGCGACAGAAGGCCGAATCGGCAGCAACGGAGGAGGCCGCCTACCAAGTAGAGATGGCGGAGGCCATGGCCCTCTCCATAGGAGGTGTCGGTGTACAAAAGTAGGGGCTCTCCTTTTTGACCCCTTTACTTGTGCACGGGCAGTCAGATCCACGCGCCGCGGCCACACTTAGCAGATCAGAGGAGGGAAGCCAGAGAGAAGCCGAAGCTCAAGACAACCAAGGTGACGCCAAGACCAGAAGCACATGAGGGCAAGAGGGCGAGGTGGACTCCCTCGGCAAGATCCTTGCCGAGGCGGCCCCCCGCAGCCCAGGCAAGAGCCTTGTCGGGGAAACTTGCCCAACACCAGCAGAGCGAGCCACCCTTGAGCCCACCGGCTCCAACCTAACCAACTGCGTTGGAACCAAGGCTCGGGAGGCGCCTCTCTGGTGGCATGCAAATCTTCATCAAGCTCATAAACATATGAGTTCAGATGAGGACAAAAAGATGGCAACCCTCGGTAGGATCCTAGCCGAGGAAATCCACAAGACCCTCGGCAAGACCCTTTCCGGGGATGACAGCAACGCCACGGCAAGACCCTTGCCGGGCCCCCGACAAGACCCTTGCCGAGGGCATCAGCAGGGCCACTGCCAGGCCCGCACCAGCCAAGACTCCGCCGCCGTTCGCATGCAGCTGCCAGCCCAACCAGCTGGGCAGGCACCTGTGTGGCAACATGCAGCTTCCAGGCCAAATCAGCAAGCACCTGCGTGGAGGCATGCAGATCTTCATGAAGGCCCTACCACCGCGCCACCTCAGCTGTCGGCCTGCCTACATGGCGCTGCATGCATCGCTGGTCTGGGCACGTGTCAAAGCGAGGCGAAGCGGCGACGGACGGGACGGGCCTCGTTCCCGTCCCCGATAAAGCTAATGGACACCTACGTAGTGCATTTAATGCGCTTTGTCCCGTAATGCCGTGCGATAAGCTCGCGCACTTTAGGCCTTTCCACCTCCTGTGTGCCACTGTGGCAACCCCTTTTTCCTATAAAAGGAGGCCCGAGGCGACCAGGAGAGGGATTCGGCTTTTTGGAAACACAACCACCGTAGCTAGTTCAGAAAGCTCAAGAACACTCAATACATTTACCAAAACAGGACTAGGGTTTTACGCATCCTCGCGGCCCGAACCTGGGTAAACGACCTGTGTGCTAGCTCCTAAACCTGCTCTTCTCACGATCCCGCGCCAGCCGACCGTAGAAGGGATCCCAGTGATCCCATAGGCGTCGTTCTCACCGACATCTTTGGCGCGCCAGGTAGGGGGCGCAGTTGTGAGAATCTGGTCTAGCAGTTAGCCTAGCGGTTCTTCGTCTGCATGGCTCCCAAGAAGAAGAAGGCCATGGCGGTCGGTTCGTCGGGAGCCGGACGACCTGTACCAGTGCGGGCGAGCAGCGGGCCGTGATAACCCACAAGTATATGGGATCGCAACAGCTTTCGAGGGTAGAGTATTCAACACAAATTTATTGATTCGACACAAGGGGGGCCAAAGAATTATTCTCAAGTATTAGCAGTTGAGTTGTCAATTCAACCACACTTGGAAACTTAGTATCTGCAGCAAAGTGTTTAGTAGCAAAGTAATATGATAGTGGTGGTAGCGGCAACAAAAGTAAAGACAGCAAAAGTAATGTTTTTGGTATTTTGTAGTGATTGTAACAGTAGCAGCGGGAAAGTAAATAAGCGAGAACCAGTATATGGAAAACTCGTAGGCACCGGATCAGTGATGGATAATTATGCCGGATGCGGTTCATCATGTAACAGTCATAACATAGGGTGACACAGAACTAGCTCCAATTCATCAATGTAATGTAGGCATGTATTCCGTATATAGTCATACGTGCTTATGGAAAAGAACTTGCATGACATCTTTTGTCCTACCCTCCCGTGGCAGCGGGGTCCTATTGGAAACTAAGGGATATTTAGGCCTCCTTTTAATAGAGAACCGGAACAAAGCATTAGCACATAGTGAATACATGAACTCCTCAAACTATGGTCATCACCGGGACTGGTCCCGATTATTGTCACTTCGGGGTTGCTGGATCATAACACATATTAGGTGACTATAGACTTGCAAGATAGGATCAAGAACTCACATATATTCATGAAAACATAATAGGTTCAGATCTGAAATCATGGCACTCGGGCCCTAGTGACAAGAATTAAGCATAGCAAAGTCATAGCAACATCAATCTCAGAACATAGTGGATACTAGGGATCAAACCCTAACAAAACTAACTCGATTACATGATAAATCTCATCCAACCCATCACTGTCCAGCAAGCCTATGATGGAATTACTCATGCACGGCGGTGAGCATCATGAAATTGGTGATGGAGGATGGTTGATGATGACCGGCGACGAATCCCTCTCCGGAGCCCGAACGGACTCCAGATCAGCCCTCCCGAGAGGTTTTAGGCTTGGCGGAGGCTCCGTATCGTAAAACGCGATGATTTCTTTCTCTATTTTTCCCGAAAGCTCATATATGGAGTTGGAGTTGGAGTCGGAGGGCCAGGGGCCCATGAGGTAGGGGGCGCGCCCTAGGGGGCGCGCCCCCCACCCTCGTGAGAAGGGTGTGGGCCCCCTGGTCTTCATCTTTGGCGAGGATTTTTTATTATTTTTCTAAGATGTTCCGTGGAGTTTCAGGTCATTCCGAGAATATTTGTTTTCTGCACATAAAACAACACCATGGCAATTCTGCTGAAAACAGCGTCAGTCCGGGTTAGTTCCATTCAAATCATACAAGTTAGAGTCCAAAACAAGGGCAAAAGTGTTTGGAAAAGTAGATACGACGGAGACGTATCAACTCCCCCAAGCTTAAACCCTTGCTTGTCCTCAAGCAATTCAGTTGACAAACTGAAAGAAAGAAAGAAAAACTTTTACAAACTCTGTTTGCTCTTGTTGTTGTAACTATGTCAAGCCAGCATTCAAGTTTTCAGCATAGATCATAACTAACCACATTTGCAATAATTCTCAGGTCTCATAATTACTCATATCAATAGCATAATCAACTAGCAAGCCATAATAATAAATCTCAGATGACAACACTTTCTCAAAACAATCATAATATGATATAACAAGATGGTATCTCGCTAGCCCTTTCTGAGACCGCAAAACATAAATGCAGAGCACCTTTAAAGATCAAGGACTGACTAGACATTGTAATTCATGGTAAAAGAGATCCAATCATAGTCATACCCAAATATAAATTAATAGTGATGAATGCAAATGACACTGTGCTCTCCAGCTAGTGGCCTTTTTAATAAGAGGGTGATGAACTCAACATAAAAGTAAATGGATAGGCCCTTCGCAGAGGGAAGTAGGGATTTGTAGAGGTGCCAGAGCTCGGTTTGAAATAGAGATAAATTGTATTTTGAGCGATATACTTTCATTGTCAACGTAACAACTAAGACGATGGCGATATCTTCCATGCTAAACACATTATAGGCGGTTCCCAAACAGAATGGTGAAATTTTATACTCCCCTCCACCAACAAGCATCAATCCATGGCTTGCTCGAAAACAACGATGCCTCCAACATACATCAGGTACCAGGGGGAGATTTGTTTGCAATTAATTTGAATTTAGTTTGCATAAATCATGGGACTGGGCATCCCGGTGACCAGCCATTTATCTCGTGAGTGAGGAGCGAAGTCCACTCCTCTTGAGAATAACCCGCCTAACACGGAATATAAGGACAGCCTTTGGTTGATACATGAGCTATTCGAGCATACAAAACAGAATGTTTATTTGAAGGTTTAGAGTTTGGCACATACAAATTTACTTGGAACGGCAGGTAGATACCGCATATAGGAAGGATATGGGGACTCATCTGGAATAACTTTGGGGTTTAAGGGATTGGATGCACAAGCAGTATTCCCGCTTAGTACAAGTGAAGGCTAGCAAAAGACTGGGAAGCGACCAACTAGAGAGCGACAACAGCCATGTACATGCATTAAAATTAATAAACATTGGATGCAAGCATGAGCAGGATATAATCCACCATGAACAATTAAATATCGTGAAGGCTATGTTGATTTGTTTCAACTACATGCGGTGAACATGTGCCAAGTCAAGTCACTTAAATCATTCAAAGGAGGATACCACCCCATCATACCACATCATAATCATCTCAATAGCATGTTGGCATACAAGGTAAATCATTATAACTCATAGCTAATCAAGCATGGCACAAGTAACTCTGATCTCTAATTGTCATTGCAAACATGTTTATTCATAATAAGCTGATTCAAGAACGTGGGACTCATCATATTTACAAAAGCAAAAGAGATCGAGTTCATACCAGCTTTTCTTATCTCAGTCAGTCCATCATATATCATCATAATTTCCTTTCACTCGCACGACCGAACGGTGTGAATAATAATAAGAGTGCACGTGCATTGGACTAAGCTAGAATCTGCGAGCATTCAATAAACAGGAGAAGACAAGGCAATATGGGCTCTTGGTTAAATCAACAATAATGCATATGAGAGCCACTTCAACAATTTAATTATGGTCTTCTCCTACTGACCCCCAAATAAAAGAAAAGAAATAAAACTATTTACACGGGAAAGCTCCCAACAAGCAAAAGAAGAATGGGAAATATTTTTGGGTTCTCTTTTTAATTATTAAAACTACAGCAGAAAAATAAACTACTACTATTTTTTTTGGTTTTTCTTAAGGTTTAACAAGAACACAAGAAGAAAGCAGGAAAAAGAAAATAAACTAGCATGGATATTACAGTGAAAAAGTATGAGCACCGACATCTAGCAATGAGTGTGTGAGCATAAATGTAATGTCGGTGGGAAATACGTACTCCCCCAAGCTTAGGCTTTTGGCCTAAGTTGGTCTATGGCCACGGCTGGCCTGGCGGATATCCATAATAATAGTTGTTGGGGTCGTACTGTGAGAGAGAATAGTTGGGATCATACTGATGTGCAGCGGTTATCGCCTGCTGAGCTGCAGCGTGGAGTCGAGCTGCCTCCGCTCTCCTCTCGTAACTCTTCTGCCTCCTCTCTGGTAATAACATATCTTCTTTTTGTCTGTGAATCAAAGAAGGCAGGAGCAGGGAGAGTAATACGGAAAAACGTCGTTTATCAAAAATTAAACGATATAAGAGAGGTGATTCAGGCCTCTCGACAAACTGGTGCGAGCCATAGATCATAATCTAAATATGCAGGAGGCAACTGTATCACCCTCACGAATGTCTATCTCAAGAAAATGAGCTAAGCAGGTTGCATAAATTCCTCCAAAAACTCCATTATGTCTATTATGATGCAACCTACGAGCTACAATGGCTCCCATATGATAAGATTGGTCTCCTAACACAGCACTCCTAAGAATGCTAAGATCAGGGACACACATGTGACATGCTTCATCCTTAGCATTTATGCATCTACCGATGAAGAGAGCAAAATAATGTATAGCAGGAAAGTGAATGCTCCCTATGGTAGCCTGCGTTATATCTCTAGATTCCCCACAGTTATACTAGCAAGAAAGTTTCTAAATTCAGATTTAGGGGGATCCCTAACACTACCCCATGATGGAAGTTTGCAAGCAGAAGTGGAATCCTCTAAGTCCATGGTATAAGATTTGTCATAGAGATCAAACATGACTGAAGGAGAATTACGCGAAGATGAATACTCAAACCTCCTCACAAATGAACTTGTGAGATCATGATACTGGGGGCATTTGTTAGCCTCAAAATCCTCAAGACCGGCTGTGCGAATATGCTTTGAATTCTTCTTTAATTCCCGCAGGTCCATAAAATTTTCCGACGGCCATTCGGCAGGGCCGTACTGGAGCGTCTCTTGGTGGTCCTCGTCCAGCATCGCGCATAGCAATTCCTGGGTCCTTGCTTCTTAGAGGAACCACCTTGGAACATCTTCCTAAGCATATTGTTTTTTTTTGAAAAATTCTGAAATTTTTAGTAACTTCAAAACAAAAGTGAACCAACTTCAATAAAACTGATAGCAACTACTCCTACAAGTGCCTAAAGCCTATATCAAGCATTAGAACTACTTGGAACCATATAAATTTGACATGCAAGCTCAAGAACATGGTCACCTATGCAGCACAAATTTGCAAAGAATAAAGCACTAGAACAAAAACTAATTGGACCAATGGAGGAGTCACATACCAAGGAACAATCTCCCCAAGCAGTTTTGCGAGAGGTGCTTTGAGCAAGGAGATCGAAAATCACAGCAAAAGTGGCTGGAACTCGTGCTTGAGTTGGTTTTTCGGGTTTGTGTGAGACGAGGAAGAAGATGGGTGCTGGGATAAGTGGAGGAGGGCCACCGTGGGCCCACGAGGCAGGGGCGCGCCCACCACCCTCGTGGCCAGGTGGCAGCTCCTCCCGCGGTAATTTTTGCACAGTAAATCCTCAAATATTCCCAAAAAAATCATATTAAATTGGCATGTCATTCTGAGGACTTTTATTTTCGGGATATTTTTATATTGCACGGATAAGTCAGGAAACAGACAGAAAAATACTATTTTTACTTTATTTAATATAAATAACAGAAAGTAAAAGAGGGTACAGAAGTTTGCTTCTAGTTTCATCCATCTCATGCTCATCAAAAAGGAATCCACTAACAAGGTTGATCAAGTCTTGTTAACAAACTCATTCCGAATAACATGGCCGGAGAAATTTCGAATAACACTAGTTACCTCAACGGGGATATGCACATCCCCAATAATAAGAATATCATATTTCTTCTTGACAGTAGGAAGAGGAAATTCAAAACCTCCAAATATAATCGATGGAATTTTTCCAATGAGAGTTGATACTATGAACTTGAGGTTGTTTCCTCGGAAAGTGTACCGTATGCTCATTACCATTAACATGAAAAGTGACATTGCCTTTGTTGCAATCAATAACAGCCCCTGCAGTATTAGAAAAGGTCTTCCAAGAATAATAGACATACTATCATCCTCGGGAATATCAAGTAATAACAAAGTCCGTTAAAATAGTAACGTTTGCAACCACAGGCACATCCTCACAAATACCGACAGGTATAGCAGTTGATTTATCAGCCATTTGCAAAGATATTTCAGTAGGTGTCAACTTATTCAAAAAGTCTACGATATAAAGAGAGAGGCATAACACTAACACCGGCTCCAAGATCACATAAAGCAGTTTTAATATAATTTCTTTTAATGGAGCAAGGTATAGTAGGTACTCCGGGGTCTCCAAGTTTCTTTGGTATTCCACCCTTAAAAGTATAATTAGCAAGCATGGTGGAAATCTCAGCTTCTGGTATCTTTCTTTTATTAGTAATGATATCCTTCATATATTTAGCATAAGGATTTGTTTTGAGCACATCAGTTAATCGCATACGCAAAAAGATAGGCCTAATCATTTCAGCAAAGCGCTCAAAATCCTCATCATCCTTTTTCTTGGATGGTTTCGGAGGAAAAGGCATGGGTTCTGAACAGGTCTTCACATGTTCACTAGAAGTTTGCACAGTTCTATCATTTTTCTTCTTCTTCTTTTTAGAAGAACTAGGAACATCAATATTATTTCTTTGAGAATCTTGCTCGATTCTCTTAGGGTGGCCTTCAGGATACAAAGGTTCCTGAGTCATTCTACCAGTTCTAGTAGCCACTCTAACAGCATAATCATTTTTCTTACTATTCATTTCATCAAGCACTTCTTTTTGAGCCTTAAGTACTTGTTCTACTTGAGTGGTAACCATAGAAGCATGTTTGCTAACAAGTTTAAGTTCACCTTTAATATTAGCCATATAATCACCCAAGCGTCTAATCATATAAGCATTTTCTTTTAATTGTCTACCAAAATAAGCATTGAAGTCGTCTTGCTTAAACATAAAGTTATCAAACTCATCCAAGCACTGACTAGCAATTTTAGTAGGAGGGACTTCAGCTTTATCATATCTATAGAGAGAATTTACCTTTACTACCTGTGTCGGGATATCGGGATCAGGAGTCTTCAGTAAATAAAGAATTGAGATCATATGTTTCTTCAACAGGCGGTATATTAAGACCATGTATTTCTTCAATAGGAGGTAAATTCTTAACGGCTTCAGCTTTAATACCTTTCTCGTTCATAGATTTCTTTGCCTCCTGCATATCTTTGGGACTGAGGAATAGAACACCTCTCTTCTTCGGAGTTGGTTTAAGAATAGGCTCAGTAATTGGAGCAGGAGCTGGCTAAGGAGGTGCCCAATTATTTTCATTTGTCAACGTATTATTCAATAGAATTTTAGCTTCATCCGGTGTTCTTTCCCTGAAAAGAGAACCAGCACAACTATCCAGGTAATCTCTGGAAGCATCGGTTAGTCCATTATAAAAGATATCAAGTATTTCAGGTTTCTTAAGAGGATGATCAGGCAAAGCATTAAGTAACTTGAGAAGCCTCCCCAAGCTTGTGGGAGACTCTCTTATTTAATTTGCACGAAATTGTATATTTCCCTCAAAGCAGCTTGTTTCTTATGAGCAGGGAAATATTTAGCACAGAAGTAATAAATCATATCCTGGGGACTACGCACACAACCAGGATCAAGAGAATTAAACCATATCTTAGCATCACCCTTTAATGAGAACGGAAATATTTTAAGTATATAAAAGTAACGCGATCTCTCATAATTAGTAAACAGGGCAGCTATATCATTTAACTTAGTAAGATGTGCCACAACAGTTTCAGATTCATAGCGATAAAACGGATCAGATTCCACCAAAGTGATTATATCAGGATCAACAGAGAATTCATAATCCTTATCAGGAACACAGATAGGTGAAGTAGCAAAAGCAGGCTCGGGTTCCATTTTATCTCTAAGTGATTCTTTGTTCCATTTAACTAATAACCCCTTAAACTCATATCTATCTTTGCAAGCTAAAATAGCGGCAGAAGATTCCTTATCAAAAAGATAGCCCTCAGGAATAATAGGCATATTTTCATCATCACTATCATCATCGTATTCAGATTCAATAATTTCTTTTTCTCTAGCCCTAGCAATTTGTTCATCAAGAAATTCACCAAGGGGCACAGTAGTATCAGGCATAGAAGCAGTTTCATCATAAGTATCATGCATAGCAGAAGTGGCATCATCAATAACATGCGACATATCAGAACGAATAGCAGAAGCAGGTGTAGGTGTCGCAAACTTACTCATAACAGAAGGTGAATCAAGTGCAGAGCTAGATGGCAGTTCCTTACCTCCCCTCATAGTTGAGGGATAGATCTTGGTTTTTGGATCTCTCAA
Source organism: Triticum urartu (assembly GCF_003073215.2). NCBI lineage: Eukaryota > Viridiplantae > Streptophyta > Magnoliopsida > Poales > Poaceae > Triticum > Triticum urartu. Next base: position 14,247 of record NW_024113990.1, read on the forward strand.
GTTCTTCATAGTGTCCAGCAGATATAAATCCCAAGTGACTCAAAGAATAGAGCTATGCTCCCCGGCAACGGCGCCAGAAATTAGTCTTGATAACCCACAAGTATAGGGGATCGCAACAGCTTTCGAGGGTAGAGTATTCAACCCAAATTTATTGATTCGACACAAGGGGAGCCAAAGAATATTCTCAAGTATTAGCAGCTGAGTTGTCAATTCAACCACACCTGGAAACTTAGTATCTGCAGCAAAGTGTTTAGTAGCAAAGTAATATGATAGTGGTGGTAGCGGCAACAAAAGTAAAGAACAAAAGTAATGTTTTTGGTATTTTGTAGTGATTGTAACAGTAGCAGCGGGAAAGTAAATAAGCGTAAACCCAGTATATGGAAAACTCGTAGGCACCGGATCAGTGATGGATAATTATGCCGGATGCGGTTCATCATGTAACAGTCATAACATAGGGTGACACAGAACTAGCTCCAATTCATCAATGTAATGTAGGCATGTATTCCGTAATATAGTCATACGTGCTTATGGAAAAGAACTTGCATGACATCTTTTGTCCTACCCTCCCGTGGCAGCGGGGTCCTTACGGAAACTAAGGCATATTAAGGCCTCCTTTTAATAGAGTGCCGGAACAAAGCATTAACACATAGTGAATACATGAACTCCTCAAACTACGGTCATCACCGGTAATATCCCGATTATTGTCACTTCGGGGTTAACAGATCATAACACATAATAGGTGACTATAGACTTGCAAGATAGGATCAAGAACACTCATATATTGATGAAAACATAATAGATTCAGATCTGAAATCATGGCACTCAGGCCCTACTGACAAGCATTAAGCATAGCAAAGTCATAGCAACATCAATCTCAGAACATAGTGGATACTAGGGATCAAACCCTAACAAAACTAACTCGATTACATGATAGATCCCATCCAACCCATCACCGTCCAGCAAGCCTACGATGGAATTAATCACGCAGGGCAGTGAGCATCATGAAATTGGTGATGGAGGATGGTTGATGATGACGATGGCGACGGATTCCCCTCTCCGGAGCCCCGAACGGACTCCAGATCAGCCCTCCCGAGAGGTTTTAGGGCTTGGCGGCGGCTTCGTATCGTAAAACGTGATGAATTCTTCTCTCTGAGTTTTTTCTCCCCGAAACACAATATATAGAGTTGGAGTCGAAGAGGCACCAGGGGGCCCACGAGGTAGGGGGCGCGCCTTAGGGCGGCAGGCGCGCCCCCACCCTCGTGGACAGGTGGTGGGCCCCCTGGCCTTCATCTTTTGCAGGTATTTTGTATTTTTTTTCCAAAAAGTTGCTCCGTGAAGTTTCAGGTCATTCCGAGAACGTTTGTTTCTGCACATAAATAACACCATGGTAATTCTGCTGAAAACAGCGTCAGTCCGGGTTAGTTCCATTCAAATCATGCAAGTTAGAGTCCAAAACAAGGGCAAAAGTGTTTGGAAAAGTACATACGACGGAGACGTATCAACTCCCCCAAGCTTAAACCTTTGCTTGTCCTCAAGCAATTCAGTTGACAAACTGAAAGTGATAAAGAAAAACTTTTACAAACTCTGTTTGCTCTTGTTGTTGTAAATATGTAAAGCCAGCATTCAAGTTTTCAGCAAAGATTATAACTAACCACATTCGCAATGACGCTTAGGTCTCAAGTTTACTCATATCAATAGCATAATCAACTAGCGATCAATAATAATAGATCTCGGATGACAACACTTTCTCAAAACAATCATAATATGATATAACAAGGTGGTATCTCGCTAGCCCTTTCTGAGATCACAACACATAAATGCAGAGCTCCTTTAAAGACCAAGGACTGACTAGACATTGTAATTCATGGTAAAAGAGATCCAGTCAAGTCATACTCAATGTAAATTAATAGTAATGAATGCAAATGACAGCGGTGCTCTCCAACTGGTGCTTTTTAATAAGAAGATGATGACTCAACATAAAAGTAAATAGATAGGCCCTTCGCAGAGGGAAGCAGGGATTTGTAGAGGTGCCAGATCTCGGTTTTGAAACATAGGTGAATAATATTTTGAGCGGTATACTTTCATTGTCAACATAACAACCAAGAGATGGCGATATCTTCCATGCTACACACATTATAGGCGGTTCCCAAACAGAATGGTAAAGTTTATACTCCCCCTTCCACCAACAAGCATCAATCCATGGCTTGCTCGAAACAATGAGTGCCTCCAACTAACAAGAGTCCCAGGGGGAGTTTTGTTTGCAATTATTTTGATTTAGTTTGCATAAAGCATGGTACTGGGCATCCCGGTGACCAGCCATTTATCTCGTGAGTGAGGAGCGAGTCCACTCCTCTTGAGAATAACCCTCCTAACATGGAAGATACGGACAGCCCTAGTTGATACATGAGCTATTCGAGCATACAAAACAGGATATTTATTTGAAGGTTTAGAGTTTGGCACATACAAATTTACTTCGAACGGCAGGTAGATACCATATATAGGTAGGTATAGTGGACTCATGTGGAATAACTTTGGGGTTTTAAGGGATTGGATGCACAAGCAGTATTCCCGCTTAGTATAGGGAAGCGACCAGCTAGAGAGCGACAACAGTCATGAACATGCATTAAAATTAATCAACACCGAATGCAAGCATGAGTAGGTTATAATCCACGATGAACATAAATATCGGGAAGGCTATGTTGATTTTGTTTCAACTACATGCGTGAACATGCGCCAAGTCAAGTCACTTAAATCATTCAGAGGAGGATACCACCCTATCATACCACATCATAACCATTTCAATAGCATGTTGGCACGCAAGGTAAACCATTATGACTCATAGCTAATCAAGCATGGCACAAGGAACTATGATCTCTAGTTGTCATTACAAACATGTTTATTCATAATAGGCTGAATCAGGAACGATGAACTAATCATATTTACAAAAACAAAAGAGGTCAAGTTCATACCAGCTTTTCTCATCTCAGTCCGTCCATCATATATCGTCATAATTGCCCTTCACTTGCACGACCGAACGATGTGAATAATAATAATAGTGCGCGTGCATTGGACTAAGCTGGAATCTGCGAGCATTCAATAAACAGGAGAAGACAAGGCAATATGGGCTCTTTTGTCAGATCAACATTTATGCATATAAGAGCCACTTCAATGATTTAATCATGGTCTTGTGACGCCCTCGATTCAATCGTACACTAATCATACACGCAAATGTGTACGATCAATATCAAGGACTCACGGGAAGATATCACAACACAACTCTAGACACAAATTAAAATAATACAAGCTTTATATTACAAGCCAGGGGCCTCGAGGGCTCGAATACACAAGAGTCAGCGAAAGCAACAATATCTGAGTACAAACATAAGTTAGACAAGTTTGCCTTAAGAAGGCTAGCACAAAAGCAACAACGATCGAAAAGGCAAGGCCTCCTGCCCGGGAGCCTCCTAACTACTCCTAGCCGTCTGCGGCCTTCACGTAGTAGTAGGCATCCTCCGGGTAGTAGTAGTCATCAGTGGCGTCGTCTGGCTCCTGGGATCCATCATCTGGTCTCAACAATCGGGTATGGGGGAAAAAGAAGTAGCAAAGCAACCATGAGTACTCATCCAAAGTACTCGCAAGACTTACTTCAGATCTAAACTAAGTATGCATCTGTATCAAACGAATGGGTTGTATCTATGGACTAAACTGCAGAATGCCAGAATAGAGAGAAGGCCTAGTCCTATCGAAGACTAGCATCTTCTGGAAACCACCATCGTGCAGCAACAGGAGGGAGTAGAGTAGCATAAAGTAAAGTAGTAAAAGTGTTATCAACCTTGGCCAGAGATCCTTTCTCGACTCCCTGCGAGAAAGCAATCCCAGAGCCATACTATCCAAGTGTCAACACATTCCGAATCTCATCACCATCCAGTTCTCATCATAAGTATCCATTTCTAGTTGTATCGATGGGGC
>NW_024113991.1:0-55364 GCF_003073215.2 Triticum urartu
ACCAAGCGAGCAAGTTACAATTTCTCATTCTAGAGTGTTATTAGAATAATAGGGCCTTGCGACGGCCCAATTGCTGATGAAACCAAAATGATACAATGAGTTACAACCCATAGAGAATAAACCCTTTGATATCTCAGAAAATCTAAAACGTAAAGAAACCCAACATGTTTAGCTTACATCTATCGTCTGAATAATAACAGCTAGCATATTCAAGCTAAACAGGGGTATGATGCACCATTAGGAAGTCCATCTCACTCCATTGGATTGTTGTGAATGCCTCAGAAGCATTAGACCCTCCTCGGGAAGCTTTGGCGAGATGGGCTCTAGCTGGTGCTCAAGTTTTTCCATGGTCAGTTCCACTTTAGATTCATCATTAAGATTCCACGGGGAGTTCAACACCAGCACCTCATGGCCTGGAGACTATGCCAAGGGATACATAGAAGGTGATCACCTCGTTATAAAATACCTAGGCTGTAGCTAAAGCAGTGCTTGGGGGGATACAAGCTATATGACCCAACCTCCCAGCTATGATCCCCAGCGGGCGACTCTCTTGGATTCCATGAGCATTGTGAAAGGAATGAAATGTTGTACTTTTCGCAAATGACATGCATCCAAGACCAATGGGCATGATTAAAACAAATGGCATTGTGAACTTTCCACAGTGCCATAACATGGTAGCATGAGCAACACTCACAACTTTATTGTTATTATTATTGAAACACAAACACAAAATTGATTGAAGGTGGCATATGTAAACTAGTTAGGTCAGCAATAGTTTTCCAACTTTCACGACAATTGAACAACTAAAAAAAGTGTGTGCGAGTTTGTTTCAGAACAAATTATATAGGATAAATCGGGCACATTTTGAGGTTTATTCTAGAGTGTTTATGTAGAACTTAGTGGAACTGAGTAATAAACCGACAACATATTTCTTGTTACAATGCATTGAATGCATCCATAACCTAAATGAGACATTGTGAATTTACCAAACGAATGGCAAAATTTTCCTCACAACAAATTCAAAAGATCAAAGTAGTATTTTCTCACTCCAAAGTGAGTCTTTTCGTTTGATGCATATATCTTAGTACGGACATCGAGGTCTATTTTCTCCTTATAATTGCTGCAAATGAATATGTCGACAAATATAAAGAGCACATAATTCCTCATTTATGAGGTAGATGGGCAAAAGGAAAAATAGGAAAATATAGTGAATAATAATGTCAGCATCATTCATGTGAATAAATATCTTTTGTTCTTGGTACAATGCCTTGGCTTGTTTAGGGACTCTTTGTTTCAAAGGATTTTGAGAGGATTCTAATTAATCCTTGGAAATTTTTACTATATGGGTTGTTTGATTCATGGGATTCTAAACCATATAATTTTTTCCTTGGGATTTCATTTCTATTATTCACTCCATACTCTTGGAAAGAGTCTTACGTTTTCCTGTTCACTATCAAACAACTATTCAATAATGTAGTATTGAAGATGACATGACATTCCAACTATGTGTTTTTTCTGTTCCTATGTTGTAGGATGCTTCAAATGAAAGAGACCTTTACTCAACAAGTGCCACATAACATCACCAAGCGGTAGGACCATACTAAGAGTTTATGCAAGTGCTTGTACAGTGCATGCATATAATGTATCTCATTTAAGACATCACCAGACACATAATGGGCCAACAAACATACTAACACGGTTCCACTTGTTTTCTCCCCTAACCTTGGATGGCTACGTCAAACACTCGCTTCCAGACTTCACCGGTAAATCCGTGGATTTGCCTTCCCTCTACCTGCTGCTCTAGCGGTCGGTGGCGGGGAGGGGAATTCTGGTTCCTCCGCTCTGATTAGTAGTTTAGTTAGGGTTTTTTAGTCCTTGCAGGAGTGATGCTCTGGTGGATGGCGGCTCGCTCTGGCGGAAGTAGAGGTTGCTTGGTGGTCTTGGAATCTTGATGTAATATTTATTATGTTTTAGATATTTTGTACTTTCGGTGAACTTTTATAATAGATTTGATGTTTTTTCACAAAAAAAGGCGGTACCAGATAGAGACGTGTTTGTTGTATGCATGTTTGCTTCCCTGTATCGGACACCGTATCTGTCCGCGGATCAGTGGGGACCAGTCCACAGGCAGTGATGCGAAAGGGGTCATCCAATGCTTATTCACTAATAATCCCATTTGCCCGGTTGAGAGGGGAGAGAGGAGAAAGGGAGAAAAGAGAGGAGAAAAAAGGGTTTTGCCTATCCATCCTAGCCGAAGTCGGGGGCATCGATGGTGGTTGTGGCGAGTAGGGGTGGGTACAACAACTAGGGGTGGCAGCGACGGGAAGCGGTGGTTGCGCAAGAGAGAGAAAGAGGGGCGAAATTTTTACTCGGCACGGCCAAGGTCGAGTATATTTAGCCGGGTTGGGGGAGTTTTTAGCCTAAGAAGGATAAATTTCACTTCATTAATGTTTTACGAGTTTGGCTAGGTCCGGCTAGCCGCGTATTTTTCTCCACTAAGAGCATGTACAACCGGACTCCCCATACCAGCCAAACGCCCGAAAGGAAAAATGTCACCCAACCGGCCTTCCCATAGCTAGCCATCCCAAATTCACGGACTGATCGGCACTCCCCATAGCCGGCCCAAATCTGGGGCGAATATAGGGATGCCTGGATGTGCCCGCCACGTCGGACTGACCGCTAGGGCCCGTGCCAATCCGCTCATATCCGCCTCCCCTCTCCTCTTCTCTGTTCGCCCTCCTATGAATAGTCGTCATCGAACTTCCACTGCTATCGGTGCTCCACCGCCACCCACAACTCAGGACTTTGCCATCGGACGCCCCAACGCGCACCACCGCCGACCATGCCACCACCGGGTGCCGCCCTTGTACATCAAACTCCACCATATTTTCACCCCGCGTTCTACGTGTTCCATGAAATGTTCAAGCCAGTTTTTTATTCTTTCGTTGATTACTTCTAGGTTACCACTAAATTCAGCATGCAATGATGATTATGGAAACAGTGATCTTGACGAATTCATATTCAATGAGTTCATCATGTCATCGGATTCGGACGATGAGGATGCTGAAATGATGAATATGATTAGCATACAAGAGGAGCTTGAGAAGGCAGAGGAGCACGTCCTAAACTTCATGGGTTCCATCAAGGGTCGGACAGTGATTCCCCATGATGGGATTGCCGGTGCACGACTTCTGTACACAGACTACTTCACAACTATCCCAACATTGCATGAAACTTTCTTTCATCATCACTATCAAATGAGCAGAAACTTGTTCTTGCGGGTAGTGGAAGGCATGGAGAAGGGTGATTCAAGCAGAGGAAGGATTGTTATGGAAAACTTTCTTTTCTTTCCTTTGCATAAATGCATGGCTGCTCTTAGGATGATTGCTTATGGTAAAGCAACAGATGCAATTGATGCAGAAATCCAGATGGGGGAGACCACGGTCCTGAATGTTGCTACTTGTGAACTGCGTTGGGATTTCCTGAAGAGGAGGAGATGATGTAGTATAATAGAGATAAGTATTTCCCTTAGTTAAGAACCAAGGTTATCAATCCAGTGGGAGAACCAAGAAACACCTTGTTAGCAGCACCTGCACACAAACAGCAAATCCTTGCAACCCAACGCGAACAAGGGGCTGTCAATCCCTCGATGGTTACGAACAAGATTAAATTGTATGGTGATAGATAGATAGATCGGACAAAAATACAAAACAAAATAAATAAAGTAAAAAACACAACAAGGTATTTTTGGTTTTAATATATGATAGAGGTAGACCCGGTGCCATACTTTTCACTAAAGGCTTCTCTCTTGAAAATAGCATATGGTGGGTAAACAAATTACTGTTGGACAATTGATAGAAAAACAAATAATTATGACGATAACAAGGCAATGATCATATATAGGCATCACGTCCGAGACAAGTAGACCGACTCCTGCCTGGATTTACTACTATTACTCCAGCCATCGACCGCTATCCAACATGCATCTAGAGTATTAAGTTCATAAAGAACGGAGTAACGCCTTAAGCAAGATGACATGATGTAGACAAAATAAACTCACGTATGAATAAACCCCATCTTTTTTATCCTTAATAGCAACGATACAATACGTATCATGTCCCCTACTATCACTGTGATTAAGCACCCGCAAGATCAAACCCATTACAAAGCACCTCTCCCATTGCAAGATAAATCAATCTAGTTGGCCAAACCAAATCAATAGACCAGAGAGAAACACAAAGCTATAGTGATCATGCATAAAAGAGTTCAGAGAAAACTCAAATAATATTCATGGATAAATCTGATCATAAACTCACAATTCATCGGATTCGAACAAAAACACTGCAAAAAATGATTACATCGAGTAGAACTCTAAGAACGCTGAGGAGAACATTGTATTGAAGATCAAATATAGAGAAGAAGCCATCGAGCTGCTAACTATGCAATCGTAGGTCTATGATAAACTACTCACGCATCATCGGAAGGGCAATAAGGATGATGTAGAGCCCCTCCGTGATAGTTTCCCCCTCTGGCAGAGTGCCGAAAAAGGCCTCCAGATGGGATCTCGCGAGAACATGAACTTGCGGTGGCGGGGAAAATATGTAGGCCCCACAAGCCACCAGGGCGCGCCCTACCACCCTGTGGGCGCCCTGGTGCCTCGTGGGCCACTACTCCATCTTCTCGTCCCCTCCTGAACCTTCCAGGGTCTCTTATGTCTAGAAAAAAAATCTCCAAAAAGTTTCGTGACATCTGGACTTCATTTGGTACTGATATTCTAAAAAAACCAAAAACAGACAAAAAAACAGCAACTGACACTAGGCCCTAAGTTAATAGGTTAGTCCCAAAAAAATGATATATAATTAATTATAAGTGTATATAAAACATCCAAACTTGATACTATAATAGCATGGAACAATAAAAAATTATAGATATATTGAAGACATATCAAATACCACTGTGCAATTTGCACTCACAGTGGTGAAGATCTTCGGACCAAAGAACCTGAGAGAGCCAACCGTGGAGGACACAAAAAAATGTTGGCAATTGGAGCAGCAAGATGATTGCCAGGTATGTTAGGTTCATTTGATTGAATGCACTGACAGTGGAAGAATTGCCCAAAAAGTTTGCGTGCGCAATACCAAGATCAAGTCAAAGAATCCACCATCATATTTGAAGCAGTGGCACTACAGGACCTGTGAATTTGGCATGCTTTCTTTGCACGCTAGGTTCGTGCAATGACATCAATGTGTGCTCCAATGATCTCCTTTGTTTAAGAGACTCTGTGATGGGGAAGCTCCACGTGCAACTATACCATCAACAGACACAACTACACCATGGGGTACTACCTTGCCGATGGCATCTATTCTCAGTCGGCGGCGTTTGTGAAGACCATATCTGATCCCCAAGGCAACAAACAAACCTGCTTTGCAACAATGCAAGATGCAGCTAGGAAGGATGCGGAGAGGGCATTTGGAGTGCTCTAAGCTCATTGGGGTATTGTTCTTGAAGTTGCGATGATGTGGGAACCGGAGACACTTTGGCATCTCATGACATGTTGTGTTATCTTTCACAACAAGATTGTCACGGATGAGGGTGAATGGGCATCAGCGCACACGCATGCTTTCGAGAAGCTCGGTGTTCAGGTCCTCCTGCCAGAAGAAGAGGTAGAGAGCATTGCCAACTTTTTGAAGATGCATCGACAACTGCAAGGTCAACAAGTGCATATGCAACTTCTGGACGATCTTGTTGAGCATATGGAAATAAGTAAACTTGTCTTTTATTTTATCGAATATGCATTATCACCAATATTTATGTTTAAACTATATTTGGATTATGTACTATCAAATATGAACTATTTGTATAGGTTCGCACTAAACTATGTTTGTCTAAAATGATCGACGTGCATGTGTTTATAGTGATTTGATGTTTTGAAAATAGAAACCGTGATTGCAAATGTCAAGATTTGATGTCCGTCCGGTCTGGTCCTTGTTCACGGGCGTGACCGCGGGTATAAAGGGCTTGGATTAGCAATTCGTGGTCGTAGATGCTCTAACACATAATAGGAAATTGGTTAGATTTGCTCTAGAGAAAAAACTGGGTCATCTTCAAATAAATCCCAGCGTGGGGAGCAAAACCTGGATACTGCGTGCAAGCACGGCCTGTCTGCTCGTGACCACTATGAAGCATCTTCTAGCTTCTGCTCCTAGTCCATTCATTCAAAAACAAAATAGGTGCTACTCCTAGCTGTGCACCCGCAAGCCCCACCCTGTCTCGATTCAAACGAAAATACTAGACAGATGACACTCCATGCACACGATGCATACACCATTTACAATCAGATGAATGTGAAGCACTTTATTCTCTAATTCAAACCAAAGGATTCGTGTTTCATTCGCAGGAATCATACTCCTATTTCCTCTTCCTTTTAAACCGAGGGACACAACATTTTTCCTCCAACCCACCAAATTTCTTTAGATGTTCAGAGCAACTCCAATAAACCGACCTAAACAGACGCGAGTTTTATCACATTTTGTTCGATTTGGGTCGGCCGTCCGCTCTGCCGTATCCGCTTTTTCATTTGCATCGGCTGATACGCCCAACGCGGAGGGAACGCATTTTTTGCATGTCCGTCCCTGCATTTCGCCGAACACGTAGCAAGCGTGGAGCATGCAGCGAGGCAAGGCGGGCGCGGCAGGCCTGGAGCATGCAGCGAGGCAAGGCGGGCGCGGCAGGCGTGGAGCATGCAGCGACGCAAGGCGGGCGCGGCGCAGCATGACAAGCATCTGGCGCGGGCGTGGGCGAGACGCAAGGCCAGCGGCTGCAGCAGCGAAGCTAGCTAGCTCGCGTGGGACGCCATGCACGGCCGGCACCCACCATCCAGCAGAGCTAGTTGCTGGTGTGGATGGCTCATGTGGATGCGTCAAGCAGGGAAGACGCGAGCAGCGAGTTTGCCGTCGCGCGGCTGGGCGCGGCGAGGCAAGGCCGGACAGGAACCCCGGGCGCCGCGAGGCGGCAGGGCGCGAGCTCCAGTGCTCCAACGGCATGAGGCTGTGGCTGCGCTCGCACGCCACGGCCAGCTCGGCCAACGGTGACGGGCCCGTGACTCGCTGCGCCTGCTCGCGGCACCCGCACCTTGCGCTGCCTCGCCGCGCCCGCTCGTGCGCCTCGCCGCTCGCCCTGGCTGCCTCACACGCCCCACGGCTCGCCTCCGCAGCCGCTGCTCTGCTCGTGCCCCGCTCGCGCGCGCCGCACCCCGCGAGCTCGCGCTGCTCTTCCCGTGCGGAACAACATGCGCGCGGCCTAGCAGTCGACGGCGACGAGCAGAAGGTGGTCGAGCGGGGCGGCGGGCGCGTCGGAGTAGTGCGCCTCGGCGTCGGCGCAGAGGAGGAGAGAGATGGGGTGGGATGGGCCAGCGAATAAAATAAGGAAAGGAGGTCGCCGGGTGGGTGACAGGTGGGCCTGACCCGGACACAGATGGAAGAGGTGGGCATAGAAAACGTCTGCTTTGTGTCCGCCTCAGATTCAAATGCAACCCAAATTTGAGACTGAAATGAGTTTGAGCGAACATAAAGTGAACGTAAAATGTAAATGGGTCTGCGCGTTGCGCGCTCGTTTTTGTTCGCGCGGACGCATACCAACGCATGCGGACGTTTTGTGTCCCTGCCTTGGAGTTGCTCTCGCAAAGTTCAAACCAACCTCTGGATGAAAATGCTCCCAGCCCTGAAAAAGTTTGAGGCCTCGTTTGGTTTAGAGGAATTTCATAGTAATTTTAGAGGATAGAATTTTTATAAATTTTTTTTTCTTTAAAGCCCTTTGATTCATATGAATGGATTCCTATTTCTACATAGGATTAGTTCCTATCCTTCACATTTCATAGGAAAATAAAAAAGAGCCTAGACTCAATGGAAAAATTCCTTTAATATCAACCAAATGACATCTTATTTTCTATTCCTACACATAAGATTTGAGATACATATCATCTCATTTCCTATAAAATTCCTATTCCTATAATAATCCTATCCTATGAACCAAAAGAGGCCTCAGAGTTTTGGCCATCGATTCAGCTGGCACAGAGTGAGAGACAGAGAGTGTGTGTGAATAGTGAGATTGGACAGCACGCGCCACAGTGCTCTGCATTCCCATCGCTGACACACGCACACACGCCAAAGAGCGGTCAATCCAATCCAGCCAGCAAAGCAAGCAAGCGGCGGCTAAATTTCATGTTTTTGACCCTTGTTTAAAACTTGTTCGAGATCTGACCTAGCTTTATAATTTTTTTGAAATCTAACCTTTTTCTAACCGCCAAAGCCCCTAACGGTAGGGTATAACAGCCCACCTCCAAGGCCCATGACGCTCCATTGGCCCAAGGCGGTGGTATGGTGCATAAAGAGGAGGGAGTTCGCAGTACCGCCGTCAGATCTACTCCGGCTGCTGAGAGGCAGGCAATCCACCTCTCTTGGATGGGATTGCTGCCGGTGATGACCGGAGTGGGTGGGGCATGGCGAGACGACGGCGTGGCTATCGAAGAAACTGAACAGGCGGTGAGGTGAGAGAGTGGAAGTGGATGTGAACTGACGAGGGAGGTGACGGGAGGGTGCGTGAGGAGTTAGAGCAACTCCAATGGGGTGAACCATTTCGTCCGCCCGTATCGGTTTGGGTTGGCGCGGACAAAATTGGCGGCCAAACGCGTCGACCCAAACGGACGCGCGTCCGTTTTTCGTCTGCGGGCGACCCATTCCCGGCCCAATTTTGAACCCGATTTGCGTCGGCGCGGACACAAGACGGACGCGCGCACGCCGCTACTCCTCTCCCCGGGCTCGCCGGTCGGTGACAGGCATCACCATTTCCCCCCATTTTCCTAAAAACACTCACGCGCGCGCTCCCGCCCCCCAACCAGCCATGGACGACACCATCGATCTCGACCTCGACGCCGCCGCCGGCCTCGCTTTCCTCGTCTCATCCGATGTCGTTGCCCTCTCCGGGAAAGGCAAGCCTCGTGCCCCGCGCAAGACCGCCACCGCGACCAAGCCGAAGAAGGCGCTGACGCCAGAACAGCGGGCAAGGAAGTCGGCCAAGAGGAAGGGCCGGAGGCACGCCGCGGACGCGAGGGATGAGGCCGCCACGCAGGCCGCCGCCGTCGCCGCCGCGCAACAGGAGTTCACTAATGCCCGCGTCGTGGCGGCAATGAGGAAGGTGCTCTACATGCTAGGGGTAAACCCTAGCCAGCACAGCCTCGTCCAAGCCGCCATACTCAAGGCACGTGGGGGGGGGAGAAAGCCATGGAAGATGTTGTGGAGGGCGACCCTGCACGGCCGCGGGGGAAGACTAACTCCAAGAAGGAGGACAAGCGAGATGCGACCACCAACGCCTTGATCGCAAGCGTGGACGACATGATGAATAAGAAGGACTCAAGGGAGGAGGAGCGCCGGCGTTTCAAGGCGGAGCAAATGAATGCTTTCATGGAGATCCAAAGGAGGAGGCTTGATCTTGACGCCGAGAAGCAAGCCAAAATGTTCGAGCTCGAGGCGGAGAAGCAAGCCAAGATGCTAGAGATCGAGGCCGCCAACGCCAAGATCAAGGCGAAAGAAGTGGCTCTCGTGAGCATGATGACCGGGGTGGAGATCATGAAGGTGGATATCAACACCGTGTCGCCAAGGAAGAGGCCGTGGTTCGAGAAGATGCAGGCCGACATGCTCAAGTTCGATGATGAGTGATCTATGACGGCGATGGCCATCTTTTTTGTATGCCGACAGGTGTGCCGGCATGACCACGGGTCCCCGCGATGGCGTGGTCGAACTCAAGTCCCACCCTTTTGTGTGCTGGCATGTGTGCCGGCCGGCTGGCGAGTGCGCCAGCATGAACTGTGGTGATATTTTATGAAGCCGGCATTGTATGCCGACGCTGGCATGATGCCAGCATGAAACATGGGCGCTGGCACGATCGGCAGCAAGCTTTTTTTTTATTTAAAAGTTGAATGCGGACATGAAATTGGTCGACGCGTTGGACGCATTGCCGACCCAAATGCAAAACTGGCGTCTAACTGGGTGGATGCCGGGCGGGCGGCCGACCCAAAGCGGACAAATGTGCCGTCCATTTGGATCGGCCCGTTGGAGTTGCTCTTATGAGCCATCATGTCCTCTCTCGCGCGTCTCCAGGCGTGCAGATGTTCGTCACACGTGGCTCGAGCGAGTCTGACTCGCAAAAAATGGCTGATTCGGCCGTTCCTCTAGAGCATGGGTCAAGCCTTCTTTGAGGTTCGTGCGGGTCACAAATTGAATGCGACCCAGGATTCTAAGGTCCTGTTTGGTTTCAAATAAGTCACTAACTTATAAGTCGAAAAGTGAAAAAAATAACTTATTTTACCAAACATACTTAATTTATAAGTCACCCCAATTTATAAGTCATAAGTTACTTCACCCCAACTTAAAACTTATAAGTCACCCTCTTTTACGTGGGTCCCGTCATCTTTACATAAAAAAATAAGGCGAAAAGGTGTGGTCAGATGACTTATAAATCAGGTGACAATTATACGGTCATGAATCTGACTTATTGGAATCAAAGAGGCCCTAGAAACGGGCCAGCATGGGAGCAAAACCTGGATACTGCGTGCAAGCACGGTCTGTCTGCTCGTGACTGGAGCATCTTGTTCTAGCTTCCACTCCTAGTCCATTCAAAAACAAATACTTACTAGGTTCTACTCCTAGCTGTGCACCCCCACCCCCAAGCTCCCGACCTGTCTCGATTGAACCAAAAGGATTCGTGTTTCACCCACAGGGATACATACTCCTATTTCCTCTTCCTTTTAAACCGAGGGAGCACAACATTTTCCCTCCGACCCACCAAATTTCTTCAGATTTTCACAAAGTTGAAACCAACCTTGGATGAAAAAAAAAAATTCAAAGTTTGGAGGAACTTTGAAATGAGGCTGGAGGAGGCCAACTGAAGATAGGGGCGATGGAGATGGTGAAGCATCCCTGGGAGATCTGATTTGAATTCCATTTTCTTCGTTTCCTTTCTTTCTGCTGGACCTATGTAATAATTCGGTTTGGACATGATGCTTTGTTGCCTCGAGACGTAAACTGCTTATGTTGGTCGTAGGTTATTCCGGCGAGGAGGGTAGATGCTTTGTACTAGTATTCAGGTCGTTCGAAAAAAACCTTTGTATTTCTGTGACTGGTTGCGGTCTGCTTCATTCTACTATAAAATGGGGCTTTCAAATTTTTCTTTCCAAATTTTTCTTTCTGCACTCCCGTCGCTGACACACGCACACATTTCCCCACAGAGCACAGAGCCCAGCCAGCAAAGCAAGCAGGCGGCACAGCTCCTCACAACAAGCACAAAGAAACAAGAGCCAAAAGCAAAGCACCAAACGCCTCTCAAAAGCCTACATTTCCACCCCTCAAAACCAAGAGCAGACGAAAATTGCCCTCGGAAAGCCGGAAACCCCCATGGAAAGCATCGACGCCGGGTCCATTTACCACTTTGCCCTCCACCACCACCTAAAGTCCTCAGCTTTGGCTCCATCCCCCTCCGACCCTCACTCCACTCCACTCCCCACTCCCCACTCACCGCCGCCGCTCCAGCTCCAATGGCCGCCGCCGCCGCGCGCGGGCTCTCCTGGCTCCTCCCGCTCCTTGCCCTCCTCCTCCTGACGGTTCTTGCCGCGGCGGCGAGGGACGAGGGGGAGTTGCGGGCGCTGGCGGCGCTGAGGGCGGCGCTGGACCCGGCGGGCCGGGTGCTGGGCTCGTGGGCCCGGGCCGGGGACCCCTGCGGCGGCGGCTTCGTCGGCGTCGCCTGCGACCGCGAGGGCCGCGTCACGGCCGTCTCGCTGCAGGGCCGGGGCCTCTCCGGCACGCTCCCGCCGGCCGTCGCCGGGCTGCGCCGGCTCCGGGGGCTCTACCTGCACTACAACGGCCTCAAGGGCCCCATCCCCCGGGAGATTGGCGGCCTCTCCGAGCTCGCCGACCTCTACCTCGACGTCAACCACCTCTCCGGGCCCGTGCCCGCGGAGATTGCCGCCATGGCGAACCTCCAAGGTGAGCTTTTCTTTCAGGGCTTGTTCTCGGCTCAGTCAGAGGATGAATCTTACCTGCATCTCCTTGGTTCTTTTCTTGGCTAGATGGTGGATTTCTTTTCCTGTCCGTTCTTTGCACTGTTTCTTCTAGAGTTTCTACTGCTTTTTTGTGTCAGATTAGGGTTTGGACTGTTAGGCTTGCTTAGATTTGAACATTGGGGGAAAAGTTGTATGAACAAACCCTAAAAAAACCTTGAATCCCAAACGGAGAAGCATCCAATCGCTCACTACTGCTGTAGCTACGGCCGTTTCTTTTCTTCCTTTGGTTGTTTGTGCCGAGATTTTGCAATACATCCAGGGCTTTATTTATTACAGTTCATTTCGAAATCTCCAGGCGGGTTTGGTCCATTTATTGACCCCACCCACCGTACCACTACAAACTTCAGATAATTTTTGGGAGAGAATAGCAGACGCCCTCATCAATTTGAAGATCCAGTGCTGCTCCTAGTACTGTACCCGTTTGTCGGCCTTAAATCTTCCTAGCAGCACAACGGTTTGCTTTTGAAATGGGCCACTGTGCTCCATTTTTTGTTCTGCATTTGAAATGGACACCTCGTTTTGCTTCTGTGCCAACCTCTCCTTTTGTATGCTTCCATTCCTGGTCGTCTTCTGGGAGCAGTGCGGCAGCCACGTGACCGTCTCATTTGATTTATTGGGGGTGCCTTGTTTGACTCTCCGTGGGTAAAGGACAAATGGTGTCTCTTGGAGTTGAAAAATGGGGCTTCACTTTAGTTTGGATCCACTTGGCTCTCTAAAGATCCCCTTTGTGTCAAACTTCAGACCAGATCTTGAAAAATGTACTAATGGAAGAACAAGATTGTAAGTACTTATGGATGAACAAGAACAGGATTTTTTTTTGTGAGGCCAAGATTTGTGTTCACTGTTGTATTATTGGAGTTGAAAATCTGCATTGTCAGTTTGACTCCTGCATAGGTAAAAGACAAATGGTGATTTCTGGGAGTTGAAAACTTGTGATTTTCACTTTGTTTGGAGCCACTTGGGTCTGTATAGATTCCCTTCGTGGCATCTTCTGGCCAGAATCACTACACTGGCTCTGTATTCAATTGGATTTTCTCTGATTTGATTTAGTTTTCTCATGTTTACTGTACAATATCCGTGTTCTTTCAGTGAATGTACTATTGAAAGGACAAGATTGTTTGTTTTGTGTTCTTTTGCGTCAAAGGGGTTGATTTGCATTGTGAAAGATTTAAATTCACTGATGTACTAATTTTAATTTACTCACCCATGGCTCTGCTCTTCGCTTGCAGTGTTGCAGCTGGGCTACAACCAGCTGACAGGCAGCATACCGCCCCAGCTAGGCAACCTGAACAAGCTTGCTGTTCTTGCGCTGCAGTCCAACCAGCTGACCGGAGCCATTCCGGCAACCCTCGGCGACCTGACTCAGCTGACTCGGGTCGATCTGAGCTTCAACAACCTATTTGGCTCGATCCCTTCAAAGATCGCAGATGTTCCGTCGCTTGAGGTCTTCGATGTTCGCAATAACACTCTATCAGGGAGTGTCCCTGCTGGTAACAAACAGACTCTTGCTCAACCTTTTTGGAGATAAAATTTTAACCTTCATCATTATATTAACTCCTGTGATTTGGTTTTGGATGCTAGGCTTGAAGAGACTGAATGGAGGGTTCCAATATGTGAACAACAAGGGGCTTTGTGGAGCAGAGTTCATTTCTCTTGATCTCTGTACATCTACAGAGGATGGGCTGAGGCCCAGCAAGCCTGAGCCTTTTGGCCCAGATGGCACTGTCAAGACAGGGCAAGTACCCCAGTCGGTGGATCCACACACGACGAAATCTGCAAAGGCCTCTGCAGGAGTTCTTATTGTTGGTGTTCTTGCTGTGGTCATCGGTGCCGCATTCTGTGGAATATTTGCATTCTCATATTATCGCCGGCAGAAGCAAAAGATTGGCAGCTCACTGGAGGTGTCTGATAGCAGGCTCAGCACTGACCATTTCCAGCAGAAGGAAGCTTGCCGAAGGAGTGCTTCTCCTCTGATCAGTGTGGAGTACTCAAATGGATGGGACACCATGTCAGGTGGAGGCTGCGGATCATCCGGTGAGGTTGGCGATAGCTTTAGGTTCAACCTTGAAGAGGTCGAGTGTGCGACTCAGTACTTCTCTGAGGTTAACTTGCTAGGCAAGAGCGGCTTTGCTGCGACGTTCAAGGGGATCCTGAGGGATGGGTCTGTTGTGGCGGTTAAGAGCCTCAATAAGACAAGTTGCAAGCAAGAGGAGTCTGATTTCCTGAGAGGTCTGAAGACGCTCACCATGCTGCGGCATGAGAACCTTGTTGGCCTGAGGGGCTTCTGCTGCTCCAGGGGGAGGGGGGAGTGCTTTCTTGTGTATGACTTCATGGTTAATGGGTGCTTGTCGCATTATCTCGATGTTAAGGAGGGTTCTGAAGCTAGTGTTCTTGATTGGCCTACAAGAGTTTCCATCATCAGAGGCATTGCAAAAGGTATATCTTTTGTAGCTCCTGTACTGTAATTGAAGATTGTTATGTGTGCAAGCTGCACATGTATTTTGGTCCTTACCAATCTGTTGTGCATTTGCAGGTATCGAGTACTTACACAGCAAGAAGAGCAACAAGCCATCACTAGTGCACCAGAACATATCGGCCGACAAAATCCTTCTCGACCACCATTTCGCCCCATGTCTGTCAGTCCCAGGACTGCACAAGCTCCTTGCCGACGATGTCGTCTTCTCAACCCTGAAGGCCAGTGCAGCTATGGGGTATCTTGCCCCCGAGTACGCCAACACGGGCCGCTTCACCGAGAAGAGCGACGTCTTCGCCTTTGGGATAGTTGTTCTCCAGGTCATCACGGGCAGGAGGGCCGTCTCACAAGTGAAGGTAGGCACAGCGTCCAGCGATCTCGAAGGCCTGATAGATCCATACCTTGGCGGCATCTTCTCGACGACTGAAGCTGCCAGGCTTGCAGAGGTCGCTGTGCATTGCACGTCCGAAGCAGCGAGCCAGAGGCCGACCATGGAGGCTGTGGTTCAGCAACTCAGCGGCTGATGCCGTGGATCGGAACCGAGCTGATGAAGATGTCTGTTGGGAGGCCTTTTGTAGTAGTAAGCTGGAGGACAGTGATGATCCAGTTGCCACCCAATGAGGTCTGAGGTCTTTTGTAGTAATAATCTGACCTGCTAATGTGGAACATGTCGCCATTAACTATTTAGTCACTTTCCTGGTGATCTCACCATTTCATGGTTAAGTATCACAATCTCTTCACAACTCGAATGCTGAAAGATTGTGTATCAATGAGATGACTTGAACCCTTGGTTAGCTAGATCAGCATGCCAAAATGTTGAATGTGTGAGCCATTTGGTTCAGGGATTTTAGCATCTGTGGTGTAAACTTTGATGGCTTTGTGCTACTGCCATAGTGCCATTGCCTGCATTCAAGTGCTCTGCCATATGTTTAAAGCATGGCAAATTTGCGGGAGTTAAAAACAATTTTGTTCTGTATGTAACGCACAACTGAAGCAACAATTTTGTTCAAAACAGGGCAACAATTGAAACAACTGAAGCAACAGCAACAGGTTAACAGAGCGATCAAGCAGATTTTATTTTTTTCAAAAAGGGGGTGATCCATTGCTCCGTATTCCCCATTCCCGGTGCCTTCTATGCCTGAACCAATAAAATTTAAAATTCTAATGTGTGAAGCTGTGCCAAAGAATGTACAGGCAAAGCCTGGACAAGTCTAAGGAAGATTCCTGGTGCCTTCCATGCCTATGCCAATAATGCTCCAATCTCTAATGTGTAGGGATAGAACAAAATCATGCGTAAAATGGGTCTGCAAACTAAAGGGAGAGAAGCAAAATGGCACATGTATGATTCATTTTGCTCAGCGGGGCTTTGCTCTTATAAAAGACAAGACCTAGGAAGTAGGCAGTGATATGAACTAGTTGGTTCACCGATAGATAACTGCTAAGAACCTGTTGGTTATGACATGGTCCTTGGGTAGGAATAGCATACGAGAGCTTTATCAATCCTTTATGCAAATGATATTTCATTTGAAATTAAATAATGTATTTAGCCAACAGACAATTTACATTGCACATACATATAAGAAAGCCCAACGATAATGTTCCATCCCCGGAGTCTAGAGAAGTGGATATGAAGTTTCCTACTAAATTTCTTGGCCTTGCATACAAAAGTGAAGCAATATGGAGCTTTGTTTATCTCGGTAAAGTGTATCGTGTTCTCTGGAGGAGATAAAATGATTCTTTGCTTTTATTGTTTCCCGTGAACATGTTATTTAGAGCAAATACATTAAAGCACTTTTGGTGTCACTTGCACATTCGGCCCTCCATCTAGTTATATTAGGTGTGTATGTTTTGCGTTTTTGTCCGCTGCTAGGGCAGAGTAGTGCAATTTTTTCAAAGAAAGCTGTTAATAATCTTGAGTCTAGAAGTAATTAAACATGGTAGGAAGAGTGTTTTTTTAGGTATGAAAGAGGTTTTCAACGGTATACTTTTTGTGACATGTAGTTTATGTTTATTAATTAAATTTATGGCCAAATTTAACCTAAAATACAAGGAGCCCAATAAACCCGAAAGAAGAAAGTAATAGCTAAAATGAACTATGAGATATCTGGTGTGGTAAATTATAGTTGTGAACCAAAATACGAGGGGCTCAATAAACCCGAACAGAGAAAGTAATAGCTAATATGAACAGTAAAATACCTGATATAGCATAGTTATGGTGGACTTGTGTCCTCGGGCTCCGCCGTTGCGATGACGTCTGCTCCAGCATCGGTGCGGAGCTTGGGAGGTAGTTCGGGAGCGGATGCAGATTGTGGTCTGCATCGACGACATCTGGAGGACGGAACATGTGCTGGGTTCGTGGTTGATGGATGGCAGGTATGGTTTCCTACTTCGGCGTCTTAGTCCTGATGGGGTGTCAGATCTGGAGCTTCTTTATTCAGCATCGCCATCGCCGCCGCCGAAGCCAAGACGTCCGACGATCCAAAAACCTAATCTATTAGGGCTCTAAACCTAAAGCAAAAACGATCCGCATGGCGGGATCCGGCGACACTCCTCATGACCGACGACCAAGAGGTCGCCGGCGGAGGAGAGCCGCTGAAAAACGGCACCGGAAAGTTGGCTCTCTTGGCGGCGGCTAGGGTTTTGGTCGCTAGTCAAACCCGTTCGTTCGTCGTTCAAGCCAACACACACGGCTTTTGACTTACCATCCTGATATAGTATAGTTGTAAACCATATTCTACTTAGGGCATCTCCAATAGAAGATATATAATTGAAGATGTAAAAGTAGGTGTTGTATAATTTACATCATCAAAAAGTGATTTTTACATCTCAAAAAAGTATCAACTTCAACAGATGATGCATTTTTGGTGATGTAAAGCTCCTACTCCAACAGATGATGTATTTGAAGATGTAAAACTAGTTCAACTACTACATAATTTCAAACATAGCAAGTTCATTTGAAGCAAACATAGTTCTAATTAAAACATAATTAAACATACTCCTACTTCAAACTACTACATCCATCAAACTACTACTACTACTACTAATAATACTACTCCAACAACTGCTACTAGTTCAAACAACTACTTCAACTACATCCAACATAAGACTATCCATCGTGCTCTTGAACTGTTCCCAGAACTCCTCCATGCCGGAGTTGTCGCACTCCTTGTCGTCCTCCTCCGAGTCACCCCAGTCCGTCGAGTCAGACTCGACGGGGATTACGATCCAGGGCCGGCCTCGTCCTCCTTCTTCACACCCCTTTTTCTTTTGCAAGGCCTCACGCTTCCAGAAGAACTCGCGCTCGGCCTGGAGATACTCCGGATGCTCCCGCAAACCTCGCCATCACCGTGCCGGGAGCAACACGAATCGCCAGCTTCTTCTTCGTCCTCTCCTCCACCCGGGAATTCTTTGGCGCGAGGAACTCCGCATCCGCCTGGGTCTCGATCTCCAAAAAGTTGAACTCCGTCCTCGGCCGGCTGACATGTCACACTGCCACGTCGCACGCACGCGTCGCCTTCTCGGAGGTGTCGTACGTGCCGAGCTCAAAGCGGTGGACTTCGTCAGAGAACTCGACTCTGTAGTTCCCGGATGGCGTCGACTGCACCCTGAAGAATGTTAGGCAATAAGCCACGGCTCAGGACAGGTCAGGCGCGGTGCACGTACGTGCGCGCGATGGCCGCGTCGGGTCCGATCGTGGAGAGCTTAGGCGTGTGTGTGTGTGCGCGTGTCCGAGGGGGTGTGTGTGTGCGTGTGTGGCATGAAGGCGTGTGCGTGTTAGTTGGCGCAATAGGCGCGGGTGTGGACCGCATCGGGCGCTAGACCTCGTCGCGCGGATCGCGTGCGTGCGCGACGGGAGTGCGGGCCAGGAGCGCGGGGACGTGGGGAAGTGCGCGAGAGGGGTGCGTCGGGGGCACGGTGTGGCACGCCAGTGGATGCGGATATAAACCCCCTCCCACCCGTGTGTTGTAGCTGAGGTGGTTGAGTTCGAGCTCACCGGAAATACACAGGAGCCGTTCGTGCGGCAAGGTGTTCGAGTGCCTTGAAATCCTCTATGTCCCTCCTCTCCCGAAATCTTCTTGTCTCCGGTGATAGCCATGGTCCGATGAGTAGGCTAGGCAACAACAAAGAAGCCCGTCTTGCTCTTTGGCAGCCTCTTTGGCGGCATGGCAATAACGGTGCGGCGGCGGCTGGGCTTGAATCGGGCAGCGACGCGGTGGCGTGGGCTTGAATCGGGCGGCGGCGAGGCGGAGTAGGCTTGAATTGGGTGGCGGGGCGGCAGAGTAACGCTTGGATCGGGTTGTACTGTAGAAATAGGTTTTCTTCTAAATGACCAAAACATAAAACTAGCTGCAAACAACAGAAGTACTCCCAGTAAACTGCTGACCTGGGCTGTACTGTAGCACATGGGTCAACTTCAAAATTTGAATCTCTTAAGGAAAATAAGAAAGGACATGAACAGTTACAATTGTCAGCAGCTTGTGGGCAGGATGCAGACGCAGGCGTGAGCACGCTGCTGCCCTTTTGCTGCCCACTGAGCAAACGTTGGGGCTGAATGTTGCCAATAGTACTGTCCTCCTTTCAGAACTTTGGTCGTGTAAATGCTGTCACAGAAATTTGGCACTATTGTTTCGTCGCTGTTAAAAATAGGAGCTCAAGCAATGACATTACTGACATGGACTGGAAAGGGTTGAATGGTCATGTTTCACTCTTGCTGCCAAGTGCATGGTAAAAAGAGCCAGCGATGCATTCGTCTAGGAAAACCAAGAGAAAATAGATGGTCACTCAAGTGTGAGACAAGGCATCCTGCCTAGGCAATGGCAGAATCTGCCCGTTCATGGGGACAACACAAGGATTTGTTTAAGCAAACCAAGAAAGAAAGTAAGCAAGCAACCATGGAAAGAAGCTGTGCACCATAGCATAATAATTATCTAATCACAACGCCATTGGGACGAGACAAATCGATCCTTACGCACGGTTTGCTGCAAGGATGCAAGGATGCAATGATGCAGCAGCCGTGGTGATTGACCCTCGTCGCTTGGCCCCAAAGTTTCACCCGTCTGCATGGAGTACGAGCATCCAACGTTGCATGGAGTATGAGCATCCAATGTCGAAAAATAAATTCTGAAGGAACACACAAATAAATGTAGTAGTAAGCTGGAGGACGGTAGTGGTCCAGTAGCCACCCAATGAGGTCTTTTGTAGTAGTAAGCTGACTTGCTAATGTGGGACATGTCTCCACCAATTCACTAGTCACTTTCCAAGTGATCTCACTTCTCGCCATTTCATGGTTATGTATCACAATCTCTTTGCCACTGGAATATGCTCAAAGATTGTGCATGTATGAGATGACGTGAAGCGTTGGTCTCTACATTAGCATGCAAAAATGTTGAATGTGTGAGCCATTTGGTTCAAGGATTTTAGCATCTGTAGTGTAAACTTTGATGGCTTTGTGCTACTGCCATAGTGCCATTGCTTGCATTCAAGTGCTCTACAGTATGTTTAAGGCCTAAAACATTTTTTTTTCAAAAGAATATGAATGTATAGCACAACTGAAGCAACGATTTGGTTCCAAACAGAAGGAGCAGCCCTGCAATCATGAATGTATTGCACAACTGAAGCAAGAGCCAAGAGGACTCTGGTTAACAGAGCGATCAAGCGGAGGATGGACAGGCATGACGACACGGGCGGAGCTACGTGCGGGCAAAACCGTGCCCTGGCCAAAAGCGAAAAACGAAAGTACAGTATGTAATTACGTATGCCCAGTCCCTGAATACGCAGCAGAGGTCTGCCGTTGGACTGCCTGCATGTGAGACTTCGGGTCAGATTTGGATACCCAGCACACCTCACACCCAGCACTGCATGGTGTACATCCAAACCCAGCACTGCATCGTGTACATCCAATTTTCGATTCAGCCAAGGCACGATGCTCCAGATTCAGCCACGCCAGGAGCAGCTGCACCGTCACACATGCACTGTGCACAAACTACTCTGTTCTTTCTTCTAGTTGCACTTCATGGCATCATCTCAAATTGTCAATTCCAATTTTCGTATAGGCTGCTTCATAAAAAAATCATGTAGGCTTGTCTGAAATTCTCAGTACCGATTTGGTAGCATGAATTATTCAAACAATTATTGTTTGCAAAGTTCTACAAATTGTAATTTATGCACAATAACTCACCATGGGTAACGCCAGTCAGCGCAGAATTGGTTTGATTACAAAAGAAAATGTAATGGTTCAGCATTGCAATGGTTTTCAGAATAACTGGGCACTAACTAATGCCTTGTAGAATTGTAGTGTAGTTCAAAAATTAAAAAAAAATGTTCTGCTTCAGAATGGCCCGCCCAACTATTTCTTTGTAGCTCCGCCACTGCATGACGAGATCACTCCGTATTCGTGTTGTACTTGAGTTAATCTAATCGCCGATTCCCGGTGCCTTATATGCCTGAATCAATAAAATTTGAATCTCTAATGTGTAAAGCTATGACAAACAATGTAGAAGTTAAACCTTTTTTTTTGGAAAAGGAGGCTTGCCCCCGGCCTCTGCATCTGAACGATGCATGCAGCCATATTATTAAAAGTCTCAAAGTATCACAAAGTCTTAAAAGTATTATAGCTCGCAAATGAAGCAAAGAAACATATAAAAAAGCTCAATACCACAACCGGTATGAATACAAGGACAAACTCCCTAGACTCCTATCCTGTTATGCGACCACCGTTCAAACCGGTTGAATATAGCCTGTGCTACCATCTCCTACTGGTTGCACCCAATAACCAAAGGCTCTCTGGAGTCTGTAGGAGTGAGTAAGGACCGCATACGGATCCATGCCGTAGCTCTGAAGATGACCTGCAAGAAGGTTAAAATATGTGTCTGTTAAAAATCATATCATTCCTGCAGTTCCATATAGCCCACATAAGCGCACATATTCCTATCCGAATACGAGACGCAGTAGTACGTTCAACCCCACCTAACCACATCCCAAATAACGATTCAATGCTAGCTGGAGGAAAAATGTTAAAGGCTATATAAATCGTTCGCAAAAGTAATTTCGCGAGACGGCAATCTATGAAGAGATGTTGTATTGTTTCATTATGATCACAAAAACAACATCGTGTACTGCCTACCTATCGCCACTTTAGCAAATTATCTTTGTGAGGATCACTTGCTTATGGATAAACCACATTAAGATTTTAATACGCAAGGGAACCTTAGCCCTCCAAATATCTACAAGCTAAACCTAGATAACTCTAAGGAAGATTCCTGGTGCCTTCCATGCCTATATCAATAATGTTCCAATCTCTAATGTTTAGGGATACAACAAAAGCATGCTTCTTCATAAAAAAAAACAAAATAATGCTTAAAATGAGTCTGCAAACTAAAGGAATAGAAGCGAAATGGAACATGTATCATTCATCTTTTGCTGAGCGGGGCTTTGCTCTTATAAAAGACGGCCTAGGAAGTAGGGAGCGATATGAAGTCGTTGGTCCATCGGTTCATAACTACTAAGAATCTATTGGTTATGACTTAGTCCTTGGGTAGGAATAGCGTACGAGAGCTTTATCAATCCTTTATGCAAATGATATTTCATTTGAAATTAAATAATGTATTTAGCCAACAGATAAATTACATTGCACGTATATATGAGAAAGCCCGATGGTAATGTTCAATAGTCGGAGTTAGAGAAAAAAATGAGATAAGTAGAAACTACAAGCAGGCCAGACAAAGTGAAATTTGACATCACACATTGTCATATGTTGCTACAACCATGACAATTATTGTAGTTATTTGTGGTAGTCTATCGTGACTAGCAAACAATAAGTTTCTCCTAAATTTTGTCAAAATTGTGACAATTAATTCTTTGCCATTTTCTCTATGACTAATCACATTGTAGTAAGGAAATATGGGAAAGTTTGACAAGCCCAAGGACAGTAGAGAAATGTTTTTCTGTTGAAAATGCTTTGATCCAATTCACCAACCTTACTTTGCCACACATGATGAAGGTAGTGGATACAAAGTTTCCGACTGAATTTCTTGTCCTTCCATACAACCGTGAAGCAATATCCAGCTTTGTTCATCTCGGTAAACTGTATCATGTTCTCGGGAGGAGGTAAAACTGATTCTGTGCTTTGATGGTTTCCTGTGAAAAGGTAATCTAGAGCGAATATATTGGAGCACTTTGGCGTCACGTGTGCTCTCGGCCTTCCATCTAGATATATTAAGTGTATCTGTTTTGTGTTTTCCTCCGTTGCTATGCTAGAATCTAATCTAGTTTTATCAAAGAAAAGCCTTAATAATCACGAGTCTAGAGAAGTACTCAAACTTTGAGAATCTATTTGACTAACAAAATATGAGATATATACAACAAAAAGTATACTATTAAATTTGTACTTATAAGAGGTTGTCAACAGTATACTTTTGTGACATATGATTTATATTATATTAGTTAAATTTATGGTCAAAATTTAACCCAGAATACATGGGGCCCAATAAACCCGGATGAAGACTAATGGATAATATGAACAGTGAGATATCTGATCTAGTAAATTATAGTTGTAAACCATATTCTACTTAGAGTTGAAACTAGTAAGAATAGTTTTGATTTCTAACTGAGCAAATAAAATATAACTAGTTGCAAACAACAGAAGTACTCCCACTGAACTGCGGACCTGGGATGTACTTAGCACATGGATCAACTTTAAGTTTGAATCTCTGAAGCAAAATAAGAAAGGACATGAATAGTTACAATGGTCAACATCCTATGAGCGTGGAGGAGAATGCAGGCAAACGGCAAGCATAAGCACGCTGCTGCCCACTGCATTGGTTCTAAATGATGTCAATGGTGTCCTCGTTTCAGAACATGAGTCATGTGAATACTTTCATAGAAACTTGGCACTATTGTTTTAACACTGTTATAAATAGGAGCTGAAATAGTTAAGATTGTTGAGTCACTATTAAAAATTATACTTGAGTCATGTTTCGGCACATTGCACGTCTGAAGCGGTCAGCCAGAGGCCGACAATGGATGTTTTGGTTCACCAATTCGGCGGCTGATGCCTGAGCATCCGAGCTGAGCTGATGAAATGTCTTTTGGGAGGTCTTTTGTAGTAGTAAGCTGGAGGATGGTAATTATCCAGTTGCCACCCAATGAGGTCTTTTGTAATGTGGAACATGTTGCCATTAATTATTTAGTCACTTTCCTAGTGATCTCATCATTTCATGGTTAAGTATCACAATCTCTTCACAAATGGAGCTGAAAGGTTGTGTATGTATGAGATGATGTGAACCCTTGGTTCTCCAGATCAGTATGCTAATGTTCAATATGTGAACCTTTTGCTTTGTGCATTTGTGAACTTTCAAGGCTTCCATGTACCGGCTCAGCCTGGACAACTCTAAGGAAGATTCCTGGTGCCTTCCATGCCTATACCAATAATGTTCCAATCTCTAATGTGCTGGATACAACAAAATCATGTGTAAAATGGGTCTGCAAACTCTAAGCGAGGCTTTGCTCTTATATCATTCATCTTTTGCTGAGCGGGGCTTTGCTCTAATAAAAGACAAGACCTAGCAAGTAGGCAGTGATACGAAGTCATTGGTCCATCGGTAGATAACTTCTAAGAATCTATTGGTTATGACTTAGTCCTTGCCAGGAAGAGCGTACGAGAGCTTTATCAATCCTTTATGCAAATGATATTTTCTTTGAAATTAAATAATGTATTTAGCCAACAGATGATTTACATTGGAGTACATATAAGAAATCCGGCCGGTAATGTTCCATCATCAGAGTAGGAAAGAAAGGCGTATAAGTAGAAACTACTAGCGGGCCCAGACGCATTGGAATTTGACACCACACATTGTCAAATATTGCTACAACCATGAAAACTATTGTAGTTATTTGTGGTAGTCTATTGTGACTAAAAAACAATGCATTATTCCTAAATTTTGGCAAATTGTGACAATTAATTCTTCGCCATTTTTTCTATGACTTATCATATTCTAGTAAAGAAATGTGTGTGAAACTTTGTCAACCCCAAGGACAGTAGAGAAATGTTTTTCTGTTGAAAATGCTTTGATCCAATTGAGAAATCTTACTTTGCCACACATGTTGTAGGTAGTGGATAGGAAGTTTCCGACTGAGTTTCTTGCCCTTCCATCCGATAGTGAAGCAATATGCGGCTTTGTTCATCATGGTGAAGTGTATCATGTCCTCGGGAGGAGGTGAAACTTATTCTTTGCTTTGATCGTTTCCCGTGAAAAGGTAATCTAGAGCAAATATATTGGAGCACTTTGGCGTCACCTGTGCACTTGCCTTCCATCTAGTTATATTAAGTGTGTTCGTTTTGTGTTTTCCACCATTGCTAGGCTAGAACCTAATCTAGTTTTATCGATGAAAAGCCTTAATAATCTCGAGTGTAGAGAAGTACTCAAACTTTGACCATCTATTTGGCTAATGAAATATGAGATATATACAACAAAAAGTATACTATTAAATTGGTACTCAGAAGAGGTTTTCAATGGTATACTTTTGTGACATATAATTTATATTATATTAGTTAAATTTGTGGTCAAAATTTAACCCAGTGGGGATTAATAAACCCGGATGAAGAAACTAATGGATAATATGAACAGTGAGATATCTGAGGTACTAAATTATAGTTGTAAACTATATTCTACTTAAGAGTTGAAACCAGTATTAATAGTTTTTATTTCTAGCTGAGTAAATATTAAAAAAGCTACTAGTTGCAGCCAACAGAAGTACTACCACTGAACTGCTACCTGGGCTGTACTGCACATGGGCCAACTTTAAATTTTAAATCTCTGAAGCAAAATAAGAAAGGACATGAATAGTTACAATGGTCAGCATCTTGTGAGCACAGAGCAGAATGCAGGGGAACCGCATGCGCGAGTGAGCATGCAGACGCCTTTTTGCTGCCCACCGAGCAAACGGTTGGGGCTGAATTAATGTTGTCAATACTGTCCTGCTTTCAGAAATTTGGCACTAGTGTTTCGATGCTGTTAAAAAAAGGAGCTGAAACAAGGAAATTACTGTCATGGACTGGGAAGGGTAGAATGGTCATGTTCCACTCTTGCTGCCAAGTGCATAGTAAAAAGAGCCGGCGCTGCATTCGTCTTAGGAAAACCAAGAGAAAATCGATGGTCAGTCAAGTGTGAGACAGGGCATACAGCGTCCCCCAGGCTACGGCAGAATCTGCCCGTTCATTGGGACAATACAAGGATTTGTTTAAGCAAACCAAGAAGTGAAATTAAATAAAGTATTTAGCCAACATATAATGTACCCGAAGGAGACAAGGAGACACTACTAGCAGATCTGACGCAGCAAAATTATATGTTGACAATTATTGTAGTTGTTTGTGGCAGTATATCGTGACTATGTTCCCTATAATCTTTCAAAGTTGTGAAAATTATAACTCTTCATCATTTTTCTATGACTTATAGAATGTATGAGAAAGTTTTACAACCCGAGGGCAGTACATAAATATTTTTCTGCTGAAAATGCTTCTATCAGATTAAGCAACCTTACTACTTTGCATGATCCGGGGGAAACCCTAGATTAATTGTACGAAGCAAGTTTGAAGCATGATGATTTAGTTGTTATTAATTTCCAAAAATATATTCAATATTAGTCTTGTTTCAAAAATCTTGTCAGCAAAAATGTAGTTGTGCAAATAGAATGTAAATCAAACTATTACTTCAATATACCATAGTTGGCTATTTATTTCAATGAAACTTAGTGAGTAGACAGAACACAATGATGTTACTGGTCCCACATAGCAACAAAAGAGGTGGTGGATGCATGCACGGGATAGAAACTCCTCTCTCCTTGCAATGCTTCTATTTTCGTTCTTGGTTTACTTAAACAAATCCTTGTGTTGTTGGTCTCCATGAACGGGTAGATTCTGCCACACTAGTTTAGATTTTAGCTTAGAAAGAGAGGAAGACACAGAACATACACACACTATAAAAATTATCTGAACCCAGCATGCACACGTGACCCAAAATTGCTCCAATAAATTCACCCTAAATTACTTTTTTTAAGGGAAACCATCGAAGCCATACAATATTTTTTACCTCCTGTGAAGAACACAATACACTACCGAGATGAACATAGTCAGAGCCGCATATTGCTTAACTATTGTCTGCAAGGCAAGAAATTCAGTACTACCCCGAATCCATATTAATATACGAAATCAGCGGCAATTAATCTGGATAATGCAAAGTAGTTTTTTTTAGAAAAGGAGAAGGACCCCTGGCCTCTGCATCTGGGCGATGCATGCGGGCACTTTATTAATTATTCTCACAAGACCTTACAAAGTCATACAACAGTAAAATTGAAGACACCGTCTAAGAAACAACTGTCGCTATACCTATCCAATTGATGAAGCGGCGCTGATAGCCTGGGCCAAATACCAAACAGACATCGCATCCAAATCTAAACATCTAAGACCTGAGGTCCCAACCAGGACGCCTGCCGGGTATGGGGCACCTACCAGTTCGGCACACTCCTCAACCAGGACGTCTGCCGGGTATGAAGCCGCCGCAGTCACCTGCCACCAATCCATCTTCAGAGCTGTACTGTTGCATCTACCGTGCCAGGTCTCTCTGCCATCGACGCCACCACGACGTCAGACAACGTCGTCCTCTTGCGCGAGTCCATCCTCGCACATCGAACTCCGAATCTACAATGCGCCACGTCGTCGAGATCCGTCGCCATCAATGTGTAGGATGAAGCACCACTTCACCAAAGATGCCATCCGCTGGTCCCGCGAAGCCGAGTGCACCTCCAAGAATGCCGCCCCCAAGGGGGTAACGGCACATGATTGCCGCCAACATCCGATCAGCTGATCTAGGGTTTCCCCCGGAGGAACGATGGGCGGGGCAACTCTACAGGCGACGCCACAGGCGGCCTCATCCGCCGGGGAACGGTGGGTTGGGGGCCGGTTCTGGGCACTGTTGGACTGCGCCGGAGACACGAATGACGAGGACGGTGACTCGGATGGCGAGGAGCAGCCGGTGAGTTCTCCGACACCGTCGGACGCGATCTGCGCAACGTTCAGGGTTGGATACTCCGAGAACGAGGTGGCGTTGCTCGTCGACTTGGCGATCCCCTATGACGATCCAGCTAGGCTAGGACTGAAGGAGGAGGATAACGTCGAGATAGTCCGGCGAGTCATTCATCGTCGTACGGCGGCATCGGCGATCCGGCCTTGGCGCGGTCCTCTACCCAAGGTGAGTCTGCCCAAACCTACCTTGTCAGATTTTTTGAGGCGGGGGCTTGGAAGACGGTTCAGAGAAAGAAGTAGAAAAAGCCAGCGGCGGCGGCGGTGCCGGCGGCCGGCCGGCCGAACGGCCGGACGGCTGAGATCCGCGAAGCGCGGATCCAGCGTTTGAATTATTTGCTGGGCTCTATTGGGCCCGATGTGGATGTGCGACTGGGGGCCGGTTTGCTGACGGGTTTTTGGCCCATCAATTGCAGAAACAGAGTAGGCCGGGGTTAGCTGGGTATGAGGACCAGGCTAAACCGGACGCCACCTCTGTTGAGAGCACCGGCCTGTGCATGTTTTCGACCGATCGTCGATCGCAGTACTCGTCTTCGCCGCCCCCTAGGGTTCGTCGACGCTGTGCGGTGCCGGGCTTCCCTGCGTGCGGTCCCGGGCGCGCGGCTCGTATTTCTCCCCTTGCAGCTATGGCTGGGCGTGGTGGTGGTGCTCCGCTGGGTCCGAAACCTCCGGTGGCCGCCGGGACTGTGCCGGCCAGGCGTGGTGGTGGTGCTCTGCCGGGTCCGAAGCCTCAGGTGGCCGCTGGGACCGTGCCGGCCGCTGCGGGTCGCGGCGGTGATTCGCTGGGGCCTAGGCCGCCGACGTCTGGGACGGCCGTACCGGCGCCCGCACTAGCCGTTGCGGGGCGTGGCAACACGCAGGGGCCTAGGCCGCCGCTGCCCGGGGCAGCCGTGGTGGCGCCTCGCAAGACGCAGGCGCATGGGCAGCAGCCGCGGGCTGCACCGCCGCCCCACTTCGTTGCTAGGCCGCCACAAAAACGGGCTGGGCCGGTGCAAAGGCACATACCGCCGCCTCAACCTGAGCATGTGGGCGATGGAGGCGCGGGAGAAGTTCGTTTCCCAGGTAACCGTGGTGGTAATGGACCATCTCAGGGACAATGGGGTGACGATGGTTACAATGCCTATGGTGATGGCCAACATCGTGGTTCGTCGTCAGCGGGCGTGGCTATGCATGGCAGAGTGATGGAATAGCAGAAAGACCTTTTTACGCCCCCGGGAGGCTTTGTTGAGGGGTCATCTGGCCCGGATTACCGGCAGAGAGGTGGCTACCGAGGTCATCGTGGTGGTCGCGGTGGTAGGAAACCGTTACGCCAACCTCCACCGCCTGTCGTTGTGGAGTCGACGGCATCCTCGGAGGTGGCTGCTTCCGGACAGACGCCGGAATTGTCCGGTTAGGTTATGGTCGCGGTGACGGCGCTGGCTAATGCTGAGGTGCCTGAGACTGAGCCCTTAGTGACGGGTGCTGTCGGTGCCGCCGACAAGACAGATGCTGATAGAGCTTCCAAGTGGGCTCGTAAATGGAGAAGATGCTGTGTTATCGTTGTGGTGAGAGGGGCCACTTTATAGCTGAATGTGTGACTGAGTTATGTGATACCTGCCTCAAGCCAGCGCATGACACGGGGGAGTGCCCGATACTGCGTGATCAGATGCCGAGTATTACCATTTATGAAGTGTATTGTGCCGATTTGATGTTTTTTGAGTCTCCTAGTGCGAGGGAGATCCCAGAGGAGCCCGAGAGCACGACCACGGGGATTGTCAAAGTCACGAAAGGTGATGTGTCCGAGGCTCAAATTATGCAAAAGCTTAGTGAGTTAGCTCCAGGTAATTTTCAGTGGGAGCTTATTCGGCTCGAGGCCAATATGTATAAGGTTGACTTCCCTGCAACATAGGACTTGGAGAGTCTTCTGAGTTTTGGGTCGTGCAGAGTACCTGGCACAGAGTGAATCCTCGAGTTTCCTAAGTGGAAGAAGGTAGAGCCATAGGGCAAGCCTCTCACCCAGGTCTGGTTGCGATTCTCGGGGGCTCCATCGAAGCCGCTTCAGGATGCTCGGGTCGCTGCTAGCTTGGGGATACTGGTCGAGAAAACCGAGAGGGTGGACATGGCCTTTACCCGAGCTAACGGGGTGGCCCGACTGCTGGTGAGTGTCCTGAACATCGAGTTTGTGCCTGACGTGGTTAAGTGGACACATAGGAGCCAGGTATACAACCTTGAGATTGAGTTTCAGGACACTGATCTTTTCGCTGAGGCTCTGGCAAGGACTGACGTGGATATGCAAGAAAAGGATG
This sequence comes from Triticum urartu, assembly GCF_003073215.2. NCBI lineage: Eukaryota > Viridiplantae > Streptophyta > Magnoliopsida > Poales > Poaceae > Triticum > Triticum urartu. Next base: position 29,946 of record NW_024113991.1, read on the forward strand.
ATGGATCGGATAATACGAAAGCGCGAGGGGAGGATGTTGGGCGTAAGTTGTCCAACGGCCTGGGTTCCGCCTCACAGACGCCCAGGAACGGGGCTGTACCTTACTGACATGGACTGGAAAGGGTAGAATAGTCATGCTCCAATCTTGCTGCCAAGTGCATAGTAAAAAGAACCCGCGCATTCGTTTAGGAAAACCAAGAGAAAATTGGAGGTCACTCAAGTGCGAGACAGGGCAATGGCAGAATATGCCTGTTCATGGGGACAACACAAAGATTTGTTTAAGCAAACCAAGTAAGAAAGTAAGCAAGTATGGTACCATGGAAAGAAGCACTGCACCATAGCATCTGTTAATCATCTAATCACAATGCCACTCGGACGAGACAAATCGATCCTTATGCACGGTTTGCTGCAAGGATGTAATGATGCAGCAGCCGTGGCGATTGACCCTCGTCGCTTGGCTCCAAAGTTTCACTCCTCTGCATGGAGTACGAGCATCCAACGTTGCATGGAGTATGAGCATCCAATGCCGAAAAGTAAATTCTGAAGGAACACACAAATAAATTCCAAAGTCTTGATAAAGTGCGTTTCACTGGGCTAAATATAAAATGTTTCCTTGCTTTGACTGTTCTGACAAAAAATAAAACAAAAAGTGAGGAAACGTATTGAAGCACTTTGATGTCATGTGCACGTATTAACCTCCCCATAAAACCATGGCTACTACTAGTACAGATCGCACTGTGCCTTGTGTTGCCTAGTAATGGCATCAAAGAGGAATAACTCCTCCAAAATTCCAGTCCACTTTTCTAACTTAATAAAGCAAGCATAATGCACTTAATATCAATGTAGTCAGTTTGGAACCGACACAAAACAACAAGGCGTAGTGACATTGCTTGCATTCAAGTGCTCTATTGTGTATGTTTCCACTATCATACAACAAATTTTACAAGTAGATATCAACATTCATATTCCAGGCCTGGCAAATTTGCAGGAGTTATTTTTTTTTTCAAACAGAAGGAGCAATTGAAGCAGTTTCACTCTGGTTAATTGAGGGGGTGTTTGTTTCCAGGGACTTTTTTGTGTAGGGACTAGAAAAAGTCCCTCTTAGAGACTTTTTTACCAAAGGGAGGGACTTTTTAGGGACTAAACTAGGCATTTGGGACTAAATGAATAAGACTCTCAAGGAGAGTCTTTTTTGGGACTTTTCCAACAATGCCCCTCCATGCATTCAATGGCCCGCCACCCCATGGTGTTGTTTGATTGTTATTTTTCTATATACTAGGGGCAACATGGTCATTTAATAACCTCTAGGAAGGGACTAGGGACTTTTTAGTCTCTGGAAACAAACAGGGAGGGACTTTCTAGGGACTAGAGACTTTTTAGTTGGGACTAGAAAAAGTCCTAGGACTTATGAACCAAACAGGGCCTGAGCTATCCAGCGTACGGACATGATGCCATGAAAATTGGGTACATCTTGTTACTATATCAGTAATCTATTGCTGATTTCCGGTGCCTTATATGGCTGAACCGATAAAATCCTAATCTCTAATGTGCATGTACGGCCTGAAAACCTCTAAGGAAGATTGGTGGTGCCTTCCATGCCTATACCAATAACATTCCAATTTCTAATGTACAGGGATACAACAAATGATGCACAAAGCGAATCTGAAAAACAATAGGGAAGAGAATCCAAATGAGGTACACATTATTCATCTTTTGCTTAACAGGTCTCACCCTTATAAAAGACAAAACCTATGTAGTAATATGAAGTCGGTGGTCGACCGCGCCAGAATCTTCTGGTCATGACTTCAGTCCTTGGGTAGGAAGAGGGTACCTGCGTACGAGGGATTTACCAATCCCTGAAGGAAATACTATTTACTTGTGTTTTCCTAAAAAGGAATATATTGTATTGGTCTCTAAACTTTTGCATTGAAATAATGTATTTAGCCAACAGATGATTTAGATGCAGACATGTAAAACACGGCCCAATGGTAATCTTTCACCCTCGGAGATAAAAGGAGATAGGTAGAAACTCCTAGCAGGCCTGATGCAGTGAAATTTGACTACACACATGGGCAAATATTGCTACAACCAAGAAAATTATTGTAGTTATTTATGGCAGTCTACCATGACTATGAAACAGTACGTTTTTCCTAATTTTTTTCAAAGTTGTGACAATTAAGTCTTCACCATTTTGTATATGACATATCACATTCTAGTAAAGAAATGTACGGTAAAGTTTGGAAACCCCCAAAACAGTAGTGAAACCTTTTTCCTGTTGAAAATGCTTTGATCCAATTAAGCAACCCTACTTTGCCACACATGTTGTAAGTACTAGATACGACCTACTGAATTTCTTGTCCTTGCATATAATTGTGAAACAATATGCAGCTTTGTTTACCTCGGTTAAGTGTATCATATTACTGGGAGGAGGTAAAAAATTATCCCTTTACATTGTTGGTTTCCAGTGAAAATGCAATTTAAGGCAAATATGTTGGAGCACTTTGGCGTCATGTATGCACTCGACCCTCCATCTAATTATAATATAAAGTGTCTCTGTTACGTGTCTTCCTCTGCTGCTAGGCAAAAACCTAAACTAGTGGGGAAGAATCTGCCCGTTTATTTAATCATTTAATCACAGCGCCATTAAGATGGGACAAATCCATTTTTACGATCTTTACGAGCTGCAAACTTGGGGGCTACAGTCCCTCTTGCAACGAGACATTTGTTTCTTTTAGCAACGATGCAATGATGCGGTAGCCGTGGTGACTGGTGAAGTGGTGTGCATCCAATGTTCCATGGAGTATGAGCACCCAACGTCTATGTCGAACATTTGAACATGTGATGTACAAAATTTTGGCAGCCCAAAAAATTGCCTGCCGCTGCTGCATATTTGCAGCACCCTGAGCTGCTGCAGAAAAAACACAGCTGTGCCACACGAACCCTCAATAGCCCATAGAAGTTTGCCCGTGCGCAGCCGCATTATCGCCGGTCGGCATCGTCACTGATTCTGGATGCCCCACTTCTCATCGGCAACCCCCCTAGCTGCACAAAGCCAACTTACCACCACAGCAAGATCCATGCCACATCCCTGTTGTCAATCTCCACATTGCCCCTCCATCGCTGTACAATCGAGGTCGATTCCGGCAGTGGCTGCCTGATTCGGCCGCCGATCTATCAATTTCGTCCATTGCTCCACCGTGATTCGCCCGCTATCGCCACGACAAGATGCCTCCGTGATGCTGCCCCAGCGGAGCGCCATGCCATACCTTGGCATACGCCTCCGAGCGTCGGGCTACTTCGCCGTTAAGATCACGTGTGAAGGTGAGTGGATGTGGCCAGGGGCGGATCCAGAACAAAAATGTCCCGGTGTCCACGTGCACATCATATGTATAAGGATGGACACCAAGCAATAATATAAAATAACACACCCAAGAACACGAATTATATGGCAACGAGATTTCTTACCAAAATAAATTGTTCGCTTTCATTTGAAATACTAGTTGATTATGCAAATTTGAACAAGCCTAAGAACGCCAAACAATGAACGAGTTACAATATTATTAAGAAACCATTTTATAAATTCTCCTGTGATTAATTATTACTGTTTTAGCAAAAATGTACAAGTTACATTATTTGTGTTTGCATATGCAAGAGCATAAACAATAAACAAAATGTATTGATCGAATGATACGATTAGGGACTTAAATTGACATTGTGTCTCGCCGCTGTTGCAGAAATAATCCTCCCCTGGTTAGATATGAATCACAGCGAATTGTTTCCAATTGTAATAGCTTTAAATTTTAAAACCCTAGCCATACAATTAGAAAAAATAGAAGTTAAAAAGATTGTAATTCCTACACACAGCTGAGATTTCAGATTTGAGAGAGATCGGCAATTACCAAGTTCTGAGTTGAGAGTTGAGACGTACCTCAAATTTTCAACAATCCATGACTAGGTGAGGGTACAGGTGGTTGGCTAGCGATGCTTCAACAACGGTGACTGGGCGGATCAGCGGCTGGCCGCGCGACGGAGAAGGGCCGAGGACGGGCGACGCTGTGAGGGTTGAGGCGCAGAAGCCGGCTGGGCGGACGAGCAACCGAACATGCGCACGTACACATAAGGTACAGCCGTATTGGGGGATCGATAGCTTTTTTCTTTCAACACGCGCACATACAGGGACCAAGGATTAATCGATCGTTTCAGGAGTGGGCATTACGTAGATGGGCCGGACTGTCTCCCTTGTGTTTGTCAGTCGCCAGGCTGGCTGGTTGTCCAGGTCCAAAAGTTACCGGTGTCCAGCCCAAAAATATGGACTTTGTGTAAGGTAAATACGTATTTTACCCGGTGCCAGTGACACCGGTGTCCATAACGTGCCTCCGCCCCTGGATGTGGCTTGGCAGTTTCGAGACGCTAGAGCTCGCAGTGTGTGCATACAAAGCGGTGGCATGGAGGTACGGTCGTGGAGGCACAGTTCCTCTCCTCTCCTCTATGGATCGTGTCCTGCGAGGAGAGGGCACACCACCGGGCAGAGGCGCAACACACCGCCCATGAGAGGGATGTGGTGGCCATGGCGAAGTTCGACAAGGTCAATTCAGATCTCGTCGCAGCGGGCCTTGTGTTCTTCGTGGAGATGGACGGGGAGCGCGGGCAGAAGCAGGAAGAGGATTATTCTCACAAGATCAGTGCCGAGGTTGATGCGTTCTTCAAGGAGCTTGACACGCATGGCTGGGACGATGACAAGGAGGTCTAGCCTTTTGCCAGTAATGACCACGAGGCAGGCCCCTTCGGTGGACCACCGTACCAGGTGTGAGCAACCTCGACAACGACGATAACGACGATGAGAAGTACGACAAGATTTGTGGCATCGTGGCTTATCCTAGTTCTGTATGATTAAGTTGTTTCAAATGTTTAATGTCCAATTAGAATTTAAAAGTTAAAAATGTGAAATGAATGACATTCAAAGTGATTATTTTGGGGCACCATTTTTACATCATCTGTTAAAGCAACAACCGTGGTGGTGCCCAAATTTTAGGAATTAAACACTAATGGTTTTTCATCATCAGTTAGAGATGCCGTGATTAGGTAAAACAATTGGCCCGTGTTTCACTCCCCAGCAAATGACGCAGGTAGCATCTTTGTCTCGTGCTATCGCCACCCGCTTCCTTCCCAATGTCGCCAGGAGAAGCCTGCACAACCGATGGCCGCAGTGGGGCACTACTGATGGTGCTGCCCTCCCTCTCCATCTACTCTCGTTTTTCCCTTCTCTTCCCTCAAACCCTGGGCCGTTGCCTCCCCCCCAAGCTTGCACGGGGGAGAGCAGGGAGACTGGGAGAGGACGCGGGCTCCGGCTTGACGCAAACGAGTGTCTCAAGTGGCGTCACCAAGCTGTTGACGTGGAGGACAGAGCGACAGAGCATGACCTCCATCTGCTAATTGTACTCGCCGTCAGTCACGGTGTAGACTGCGTCCTGCCCCGTCGACTACTGCTTCATCGCTGGCTGGTCCTCCTCGTCGTCAGAGGATGTCCCCCTTGACAAAGGAGCCGGTCGCCGATGAGGACGACGGCCCTGGAGTGCGAGGGCCGCAACATCTCCAGGAACCTCTGGGGCTTGTTCTAGAGCCGTCGCCTACCAGCACAAGGCCCATGACTTGCACATCACTAGAGTTGTACAGGATGAGGGGAGGTGGGGAATTGCGAAGCAATGTGGATGGCGCCGGAGCACGACTTATATGGCCTCGGACAGGCCATGCAAACGGACAGTCAGTCGCTTTAATGCGGCGCAACAGTCGGAGTTGGTTTCTCGGGAAGCTGCGCCCACATTGATGGGGCGGCTCCCGACAGGTCGTGTAGCTCAGGGCCACCCTCCTGTTTGATAACATCACACGACATCAATGCCGGTCGCCGCCTGCTCTGGGCTGGCATTGTTGTGGCATGAGAAGCGTCTTGTGCACGAGATGAAAAAGCATGGCGGAGATGGGTGGGATTGTTTGGGTGGACTAGGTTAGTTAGATACAGGCATGATACAATCCGGATGCCCATAAATTGCACACAGTTTATCTTCCATTTGCAGGAAAAACACGTTTGGACCGACCTACAAACTGATGCAGGCCCATATTGGATGGCAAAATATGTACAAACCGCATAATTTGAATAGTTGTGGGTTGTTTAATGGTCGACGTTGGAGACACGCTTCTGTCTCTCGTAATATAGACTTATTATGAAAGACAAACCTTGTACAATTTAACTAAGTTTATTGTAATTTTTTTTAATAAATATGATACCAAATAGATTATTTACGGGACCTGTGCAATTTCCAAGATTCCTATCTATACTTTGACTTGTAGCAGTAGCCCCGCAATGTTAAAAGAAAGTGCAACTATCAGTGGGTTTACTGTGGAACCGCCCACGAAACCACCGTCAGGGAAAAGGGTATACCCTCGTCCCTGGGCGAAGCGGTCGGACCTATTCTCTCCGCACCGGCCGCAGCCATCAGGAGGCGCAGCGCGCCATGAGCGCCTCCAGCAAGAAGCTACCGGTGGCCATCATCGGCGGACGCGGCACCATGGGGATGACCTCGTCCTAGTGTTCCGGCGGACGCTTGCCCTGTTCGTGCTACTCACGGCGCAAACGCTCGATCCAAATGAGGGTGCATCGCTCGATCCTTCTAGATCGGTCAGGTGGCCGGTGAGTGAAGGCAGGGGCTCAGCGCTCGATCCAAACGTGGCTGCATTAAAGAATCTATCTCTATGTCTAATTCCTGGGGCCTTCTATGCCTATACTAAGGTCAATTTGGAACTTTAATATGTAGAGTTACAAAACAACAAATGCTGTATAAAATGGGTATGCGTAATTAAAGTCCTAAGGAATGGAAGCAAAATGAGTATATCTTGTTCATCTGTTGCTTAGATGGGCTTGCTCTTATAAAAGACAAGAGCTAGGTAGTAGGCAGTGATATGAAAGGCGTTGGTCCATCGACAGCTAACTGCTAAGATTCTGGTTGTTATGACTTTGGTCCTTGGATAGGAAGTGTTTTTTTTTTGGAAATGGAGGCGTACCCTCGGCCTCTGCACCATGGTGATGCATGCAGTCATTTTATTAAAATTCTTAAAATAACACAAAGTCATCACGGTATTATAGCTCGCAAACGGAGCAAAACAAAGAAGATGAAAGTATACGCTCCAAATTACAACCGGTAAGGCAAAATAAAGGAGAAGCTCCCTAGACTCCTATCCTGTTATGCGACCGCCATCTGAACCGATTGAATATAGCCCGTGCTATCATCTCTCACTGGTTGCACCCAGTAACCACAGACTCCCTGGAGTCCATAGGAGTGAGTAAGGACCACGTACGGATCCATGCGGTAGCTCTGAAGATAATCTGCAAGAAAGTGAAATTGTGTTGTCTGTTAAAAATCAAATCATTTCGACAATTCCATATAGCCAACAAAAGCGCACATATTTCAATCCGAATACGAGCTGCAGTAGTATGTTCAACCCCAGCTAACCACGTTCCAAACAACGATCCAATATCAACTGGAGGATTAATGTTGAAGGCTATATGGATGATTCTCCAAAGCAATTTGGCGAGTGGGCGTTCAAGGAATAAGTGTTGTATTGCTTCGTCATGATCACAAAAACCACAACGTGAACTACCTACCCATCGCCTTTTGATTAAATTGTCCTTGGTGAGGATGACTTGCTTATGGACAAACCACATAATTTTTTTATTACGCAATGGAACCTTAGTCTTCCAAATATGCAACGTTCTTGAGATTGAGCTAGAATTAATCAAGTCCATATAGAAAGATTTCACCGTAAAAACCCCATTCTTAGCTAGTGTCCAATGCATCGAATCCGGCTGGTCGGAAATTTGAACATCTATCAATCTCCGGACCAAGTGCAACCAGGCAGTCCATCGCTCACCAACTAACGCACGCCTGAACTGAATATTCAAGGGAATCGTTTGGAACACTGTGCCTATGTAATCCCCCTTACGTTGCACAATGTTATAAAAGGTGGGATATTGCACGGCCATGGGTGTCTCTCCCAACCACGTGTCTTCCCAAAATCTTGTTGACATCCCATTGCCAACCAAGAATTTGACCCTACAGAAAAACAACTCCTTCGTTCTCATAAGCCCTTTTCCAGAATGGCGAGTAAGTTGGTCACATGGTAACCTGGGCAAGCGTTTTGGACTGTAAATACTTATTGCACAAAATTTGTGCCCACATGCCCTCCGGCTCCATCTCCAACCTGTAGAGCCACTTGCTCATAAGGCATTTATTCTTAATTTCTAAGTCCTCAATAGCAAGACCCCCCCCCCCTTGGTCTTTTGGCCGGCAAAGGATGTCCCATCGCGCCAGTCTTTACTTCCTTTTGGCCTCATCCGTCTGCCAAAAGAAACGAGACCTGAATAAATCAAGTCGCTTCCACACTCCTTTCGGAATTTCGAAGAAAGATAATAGGAAGGACTGCTACCTCTTGAGCTTGCGTTGGATTTCCCCGAAGAGGAAGGGATGATGCAGCAGAGTAGCGTAAGTATTTCCCTCAGTTTTTGAGAACCAAGGTATCAATCCAGTAGGAGGCCACGCTCAAGTCCCTCGTACCTGCACAAAACGATAGCTACTCGCAACCAACGCGATTAGGGGTTGTCAATCCCTTCACGGTCACTTACGAGAGTGAGATCTGATAGATATAATATTTTTGGTATTTTTGGTATAGAGATGCAAAGTGAAAAGTAAAAGGCAAAGTAAAAAAGCAAAGCAAGATTAAAGTGATGGAGATTGATATGATGAGAATAGACCCAGGGGCCATAGTTTCACTAGTGGCTTCTCTCAAGAGCATAAGTATTCTACGGTGGGTGAACAAATTACTGTTGAGCAATTGACAGAATTGAGCATAGTTATGAGAATATCTAGGCATGATCATGTATATAGGCATCACGTTCGTAACAAGTAGACCGAAACGATTCTGCATCTACTACTATTACTCCACTCATCGACCGCTATCCAGCATGCATCTAGAGTATTAAGTTAAAAACAAAGTAACGCCTTAAGCAAGATGACATGATGTAGAGAGATAAATTCATGCAATATGAAATAAACCCCATCTTGTTATCCTCGATGGCAACGATACAATACGTGCCTTGCTGCCCCTTCTGTCACTGGGAAAGGACACCGCAAGATCGAACCCAAAGCTAAGCACTTCTCCCATGGCGAGAACTACCAATCTAGTTGGCCAAACCAAACAGATAATTCAAAGAGACTTGCGAAGATAACCAATCATACATAAAAGAATTCAGAGAAGATTCAAATATTATTCATAGATAGACTTGATCATAAACCCACAATTCATCGGCCTCAACAAACACACCGCAAAAAGAAGAAGATTACATCGAATAGATCTCCACGAGAGAGGGGGAGAACTTTGTATTGAGATCCAAAAAGAGAGAAGAAGCCATCTAGCTACTAACTATGGACCCGAAGGTCTGAGGTAAACTACTCACACTTCATCGGAGAGGCTATGATGATGTGGAAGCTCTCCGTGATGACGGCCCTCTCCGGCGGAGCTCCGGAACAGGCCCCAAGATGGGATCTCGTGGATATAGAAAGTTGCGGCGGTGGAATTAGGTTTTTGGCTCCGTATCTGTTCGTTTGGAGGTACGTAGGTATATATAGGAGGAAGGAGTACGTCGGTGGAGCATCGAGGGGCCCACGAAGCAGGGGGAGCGCCCTAGGGGGGGGGGCGCCCCCCACCCTCGTGACCGCCTCTTTGACTCCTTGGAGTAGGGTCCAAGTCTCCTGGATCACGTTCAGTGAGAAAATCACGTTCCCAAAGGTTTTATTCCGTTTGGACTCCGTTTGATATTCCGTTTCTTCGAAACACTAAAATAGGCAAAAACAACAATTTTAGGCTGGGCCTCCGGTGAATAGGTTAATCCCAAAAATAATATAAAAATGGAAAATAAATCCCAATATAGTCCAAAACAGTAGATAATATAGCATGGAGCAATCAAAAATTATAGATATGTTGGAGACGTATGAAGGAACATTTGCATACTGGTCAGTACCGAATTAATCAGCACTAGCCGACCTCGATAAGACATAAGCTTGCCCTTCCAGCAGCTCAGTTTTTTCTCAATTCGATCTTCAATACACTTTCATTCTTTATTGGACAACTTACGGTGGTGAATTGGTATGCCCAAATAACTAAATGGTAAATACCCTAATTCACACCCAAAAAGTTGTCTATATGTGTCTTGCTCATCTTTGGCCCTCCCAAAGCAGAACAACCCACTCTTGTGAAAGTTTATCTTTAAACGAGACAATTGTTCGAAGAGGCATAATATCATTTTCATGTTGCGCGCTTTGGCAATGTCATGTTCCATGAAAAGGACAGTGTCATCAGCATACTGCAAGATGGGAACACCTCTATCGACCAAATGAGGAACTAAACCCTCCACTTGACCATGCTGCTTGGCTCTGCCAATAAGAATGGCCAACATATCGGCCACTATATTAAACAAGAGAGGAGACATGGAATCACCTTGTCTCAAACCCTTATGTGTCTGGAAGTAATGACCATATCATCGTTGACCTTGATTCCGACACTACCATTCTGGACTTGAGAACCCACTTTGTTCCGCCAAGCCTCACTAAATCCTTTCATGCGCATTGCCTGCTGAAGGAAAGGCCATTTAACTTTATCATATGCTTTCTCAAAATCCACTTTGAAGATAACCCCATCTAGCTTCTTCGAATGGATTTCATGAAGCGTTTCATGCAAAACGACTACCCCTTCAAGTATGTGTCACCCTGGCATGAACGCTGCCTGACTCGGTTGTACCACTGAATGAGCAATTTGTGTCAATCTGTTGGTACCAACCTTTGTGAAAATTTTGAAACTCACATTAAGAAGACATATTGGCCTAAATTGTTCGATCCGAACTGTTTCTTCTTTCTTGGGCAACAACGTAATCAAGCCAAAGTTTAGATGAAACAGCTGGAGATGACCACTAAAGAAGTCATGAAACATAGGCATAAGATCATCCTTAATAATATGCCAACATTTTTTTTATAGAATTCAGCTGGAAACCCATCTGGTTCCGGTGCTTTATTCGGTTTCATTTGTGAGATGGCATTCACAATCTCCTTCTCACTAAATGGTGCAGATAGAATATCATTCTCCTCTACCTGGCACTACTAGGGAAAAGCCTAGCAGCAGCGCGGGTTTTCGGCCTTTTAGTAGCGCGGGGGCCGGCGCTACTAATAAGGCGCTACAACTAACGTATAGCAGTAGCGCTGGTCCACTCGCGCTACTGCTACACAAGTGTTGCAGCAGCGCGCTTAAAGAAACCTCGCTGCTGCTAATAGCTATAGCGCGCTTCCCCTGTGCGCGCTACTGCTACAACCACGCTGCTGCTAACTTTTCTCCACTCGCTACTGCTAATTTTAGTAGTTTTTTGTTTTTTTTCAGCATATTTGTTTTGTATTTGAACAGGCTTTATAGAAGAATCTTTAGCACATACAAATGTCATCATGATACACATACAAATGCCTGCGAGACCACAAATGTAATCATAGCATATACATACAAATAGTCTCGTCATAATCATCATCCAACACAAAGTGGTATCTTGTCATCATCTCGAAAATAGCGATACATGCAAGTCTCGAATACTTGCAACTACAACGTCATCCATCTAAACAAAGGTATACGCGAGAAGAGCTATCACTATGAGTGAGAGCGGAACTATGCAGTACATGAGATGGCGGTTACGAGTCCTCTCTCGCGCTAGCGTGAACCTCAAGTAACTAGCTTCTCCTTCTTGTCTGCTTTTGAAGCCTTTATGGCTGGCGTCTGAGAACCCATTCACTTGCGCCTGACACTCATGCCACTCGTTGTACACCCCCGGAACCTTCCCTTTGTACATGACATAGCAGTTCCATCTCGCCATCAAGAAACTAGGTACCTGTTAGAGATGCATGTTCATGAAGAGGATGTACAATCATATATATGCAACAAAATATACTAGAGAACACCGAAAAAGAAAGGATTAGCAACTAGATGCAACATACAATATGCAAATTAATTAACTAGAGGTACGCAGGTCATCGTACGCAAACTAACAAAGTAGCGTTACGCAAGTTCGGCAGGGATTGTGGACATCACAAAGTTGCATCGCTACAAATAGTATACAAGTTGAACCGACACATATCATCATCATCGGCATCATAAATCACTAGAAGTTCCATCCTTCCATATCATCGAGGATGGACCCTAGCTTCTTGAATGGCATGAGGTCTAGACGTTGCATGCCTATGCGAGTTCGGACGTCAGCTCGCGATATAGGGCCGTGGTGGAACACCCCCTTCTCATCGACGACTTCTTTCATGATGATCGTCGCAATGTCGCTTTGGATGCGAAAGAAGTCATCTCTAAGTTTATAATCCGCTTCTCCATGAGATTCTAGCCACTTGTGGATATGATCATCATTTCTGCTTCTCATGCGAAGCTTTTGGTGATCCGTGTTGAACTGAATCATGAGATGGAGGATGTACAATCCATCCTTCTTGCTTAGTTTTGGGACTTGGATGCAGGAGAAGTTAGTTTTATGCACGAAACCCATCTTCTTGTTCCTTTGTTTCCTGATCTGCATGTGGCCACCTCTAAAGCTGAAGCCTTGGAGAGCATCATCTAGAATATTCATTATGTGGGTGTAGTCTTTTTTCTCGTAGTCTCTGTAAGGGTCAAAATACACGGCGTGGGAGACTTGCGGATAAAGAACGATAAGGACGGCGCGCCCGTTGCTGCGGGGAAAAGACACCTCAAATTATTCCCCATAGAGAGAGAAGGAATTATTGAAATGTATGAAAGGGTTGTTCGAAACTGACTTACTTTGGATGATAAGGCACGAGGACAATTTCCCGGTCCTTATTCTGTATCATGAAGTTTTGGAGGTAGTCCCTAGCAGTTTCACGCTCAAAGTCACCGAGACTCAAGAAAGACTCGTGCATGTAGTACGGATCCGCCACACAGATTTGCGAGACTTCTTCACTGTTCATGAAAGAGCTCATATGTAGCGCAAAAAGGCGGACGATTGTAAAATCGAGCCGCCTTGTCAGAAACATCTCAAAGATATGGTCAAACCACAGGAAGAACACCTCCGCGGGCCGTGTCTCGATGTAGCACTTCCCCTCAGGCACACGAGCCGCGTATGTCGGATATCCTGGATCCTTTGAGGCTAGTAGGCTTTTCTCAGTCGACAGCACATGGTCGTGCAGTCTCCTGAGATCCCCTGATAGTGCCTCCAACGATTTCGGCGGTAGCATCGGCTCGCCCATGAGATGGAACATGGCCGCACCTTTCACGGGTACACTCTCTTCAAAATGCATCGTTTGGCTGCTATGTTCCCTGGCTTGTTTGGAGGCAGCTATCTTCCCCGATCTCTTTCTCTCCTTTTTCTTGGGCACACCTTCTAGACCCTTCCTTAACCCCCGCCCCAGTGTTCCCGGGCTAAGTACTGTACGACCCTCGCGCTGGGATAGTTGAGCCTGTGTTGAGGCGGCATCTTCAGGCGTGTCCTGTGAGGATTTCATGAAGAGAGACTTTTTGCAATCCCTACTATGACCTTCCTGCCCGGGCATATCATCCATATCCTCATTAGCAAGCTGATAGCCCGATTCGTCATATGGTTGACTCATCAATTCTATGTCACAATCATACGCGTTTGTATTGAGGAAATCCATAGGGTCGACCTCCGTCTCATCATCCATTCTCTGTTCTACAGGACAAATTACATCAGCCATCACTATTGCACCCCCTTCATCATGTCGTCCGCCGCTCTCACCCGGCACTACAGGAGCTGGTAATTGCGTAGGCGGGGTGGTGGTCTCCACACATGCTTGTTGATGTGTGGTTATTGGTGTGCTCCCGGCCGGCTCCAGACGAATAAGATTCTTCAGCCATAGCAGCACCCAACCCTTGCAGCTTCCAATCCACGGCGGGGTCTCGTCGTCCGCTCCCACATGCTGTACTGGAGGAGGCAAATCCTCGTGCCCCGATTTCACACTGGACAAGCTAACCCTGAAGTGCCCAGCAGGGATCGGCTGGTTGTGGAACGTGGGTTGCAAGGGGTCCATTATCATCCCCTTTCCCACGTCCACCTTCTGGCCTTTGATCAAGTAGAGTATGGTGCACGGGGTTTCTTTCGCCTGCAAACACATATGTCTGTGGCATAAAACATCCGAAAGGCAACAAAAATGGAATATTATATATATATGGTGGTGCGACATGTAATTACCGTGATGGTGTCGAGCTCAGCCAAAGACGAAGGCCCACCGAGCGCGCCAGAGACTGAGGACGGGCTGTTATGAGCGGGAGCGGCTGCGAGAGGAGGCCCGGTTGCGTGGGCAAGTGATGGTGCGATGATGTTGTTGTTCATGGAGTTGCTCCCGTTGAAACTAGGCAACGGGAAATCATGTACCGTCTTGTCTGGATTTTCCTTCGTCCAGTTGATGATAATTGGAACCAAGTTAGTAGCGAAATCATTTCTGCAGGCAGTTACAGATGCATTGACTGCCTGCTGTAACAACTCATATTTGTCCTCGGCTACTTTTTTCGTGTCCTCAGCTGCTTTTTTCTCGACCGCAAGCTTCACCTTCGCGTCGATGTCTGCCTGACTAAACTTCTTTTTCTGCTTCTTGGCCTCCGGGCCCTCGTTGTAAAACACCTTCCACGTGGCGCCATCTCCAGCGCCGTGCACACGACCATATTGCGGCCGCTGGCCCAAAGGGAGTCCCTTAAGTTCGTTCAAGGCCCGATTGAGAGGGGTGTCCCACTTGGGTCTCATCGGAGAAGTAGGGTTTTCGGCTGCAAGCTGGTGTTTCTTCTCCAGTAGTCTAATCAATTTCCTCGTGATCTTGTCCGTGTAAAAAACCTTTTTCTCCTTGTCCCGCTTGTAGCGGGCCCTGATGAAGTCATGCTCCAAGGGGTTGGTGAAATTAGCGAAGGGGTCTGGGAGACCCGCGGCTTCACGTTCCGCGTCCTCCTTATCCCATATGGGCCTTTTACCGAGGTAGCCACGGCTTCCGAGGCAATGCTTCCCCGTGTTCCTTTGCTGAAGGCTCTTGAATTTCGTAGCCTTAGCCTTGGCGTCCTCGGTAGCGCAAGTGTCCTTGAACTTTTCGAACTCCTCTTCCGTAAGTGTCGGATTTTCCTCCAGAATCTTGGACAGGGGTTCCTCAGCCTCAATAGCTCGTTTCACCCTCGATTTCCAGGAGGCCAAATCATTGCTGAACATGCCCATGGCGTGATTGTTAATCTTTTTCATCTTCGGATCATCCCACGGTTGTTCTATGTTATCATCCCGATCGGGGAACTTAAATCTCTTGTGCAACTTCGTTAGGAGCAACTGCGTCAAATGTTCTTTACTCCTTAAGTCATCGTCATTGATGCTCGCGCATTCCCGTAGGATGCATCCTACTTGGTTCCCATAGCACTTGCGAGGTTCTTCCGGCTCTAACGACTCGAACTTGCCAGGTGCCATCTTTGTGATCACAAGTCGTCCAATCCCTAGTTTGTTAGGTTTTCTTATCCTCTGCTTCATATGCCTCTTTTCGGTACCGGCATCGGTGCCGGTATCTTCCCCGGCGGTACCTTCCCCACCGGTCTCAGCGCCGCCATCGGTGCCGGCGCCGTCGGTGTCGGTGTCGGCGTCAGTACCATCATCGAGGTGGACCTGCAAACCTTGGTTAGCAGTCAAAAAGTCAAGGTAGTCTTGTTCACCCTCATGATCCATCTCGTCTGCATCTTGGTCAGAAGGCCCAGTTTCTTCGTTGTTCGACATGTTTCCTATGATTAAGTGTCCTCATTTATTTCTAAAAGTATGAATAAATGAGAAATGAGATAAAAAAGAAATCTATGTGCCAGCACTTGATATGCCAACTATGTAGCACAAATCATGCCTTAATTCACGGGAAATTTCGGCATGACCTTTGCTAAAAATGGACATATCGAGCGCCTGAAATTCACCGGAACGGAAATGAATCAACATTCCGGCGTAACATAGGCAACTCGGATCATTTACCAAAACATGACATGTCCAAAACATGACATATCCACATATCACATGTCCAGTTCAAATTTGCATATAAATTCAGCAAATTTTGAAACCTATCTAAATTCATAACTAAATAGATAACCTAATTAACATAACTAAAACCTAAGTAAATTAACCCTAGCTAGCAGAGAGAGAGAGAGAGGGGGGGTGGTTTACAGAGGGTGCAGGGCGAGGAGGCAGGCCCGACGACGGCCGAGGTTGGGAGGGGAGGAAGCAGAGGAGGGAGGCGAGGGCCGACGGGTCGGGGGCGAGCGCCGGCGCCGGGGGCGAGAGCGCCTGGGTCGAGGGCGGCGGGGTCAGGGGCGAGTGTGCCGAGGTCGGGGGCGGGCGCGGCGGTGCGACAGGGCTGGGGAAGTGAGAGTGGGGATTTGGGGAAAAAGAGGCGGGATGAAGCAGGGAGAGGGAGAATTTTAGGTTAAGTGGACGTAGCAGTAGCGCATTTACACGAAACGCGCTACTACTATTACGAGCAGCTATAGCGATTTTCTGCAGAAACCGCTACTGCTACCTCGACTAGCTGTAGCTCTTTTTCACTAAAGCGCTACTGCTATAACCAGTTTCCCTTTTTTCTTTTCCTCAGCATAATAGGAACATATATATTACATCATTGGACCCTTGCATAATAATGGCTAAGTGTGTATACAAAATAGGAACATATATATATTACATCATTGGACCCATGCATAATAATGGCTAATTAAGTGTGTATACAAAATAGGAACATATATTTCCATTTTGCAAAAGCATGAAATATTAATCACACCTCTATCTCGAGATCGAGCACACGGTGGATATGATGATGTAGGGAGGTCAAAAGTGCACAAAGCTCTTCTTAACAAAGAAAGATCTAGTTAGGGGCAAATAGGTCACTTAACTAAATGCTACATCTACCTAGCTAGCTAATTTGGGAGGAGACAACTTCAACTAGTGGAGGGGGGAGGAAAAAGAGAAAGGAGATGAATTAATGGAGGTGGTGTAGTTATAGCTAGGAGTAATGAAGAGAGAGAAAGGTAGGTAGAAGAGGGAGAGTAATGGGGGGAGAAGTATTGAGGAAGAAGAAGAGTGAGAGAGGGAGGATGTGGGAGGTAGGAGAAAGGGAGGAGAGGAGATGGGGAGGGGAGGTGGAAAAGGTGGTGGGTGCTACGTCTTAGCAGTAGCGCGGGAGAGAAAGCGCGCTGCTGCTAAGAGCGTAGCAACATCGCGCTTTCCTGTCACGCGCTACTGCTAAACGGGGCCAACCCTGTGCACAATTTCAAAATTAGCAGCAGCGAGGTGACAAAAAAGCGCGCTGCTACTATGGCATTAGCAGCAGCGCGCTCCCTGGCGCCGCGCTACTGGTAAACTTATGTCGTTGTGTACTGTCGGTGGATTTTTGTAGCAGCGCGGTTTAAGCGTCACGCGCTACTGTTAAGTTTGCACCAGTAGAGAACTTTCCGTAGCCGCGCTGCTACTACTTAGCAGCAGCGCCTGTTTTTATGCCGTGCTCCTGCTAAGATTCTGTGTATAAGGTTTTCCCTAGTAGTGTGGAGTTGTGGTATATCTCCAAAAACAGATTCATCAAGGGCCACCGTGCTTACTTCCGGATGCCCAAAAGTTGTTTATAATAATTAGTGATATAAGCTTTCAAATTCTCATGCCCCACAATTGTCTCCTCGTCCTGTTCAAGCTGTATGATTTTTTATTCCTATGTTTACCATTCCCAATCATATGGGAAAATTGTGTATTGTCATCCCCTTGGATGACCTCAAGCACTTTAGCACGCAGTGCCCACTTGAGCTCCTCTTCTCTAAGAAGAGCTCGTAAGCCTTGCTCAGCTTCGGACTTGGAGTTTTGCTCACTAATCGTAAGGAGATTACTTTCGGCTTTTAAGTCTAGCACCTCAATTAATTGAGTGAGTCGTTCTTTCTCTTGTTTGTAAATCGCACTCTCATTTCTAGCCCAACCTCGCAGAAACTGCCTCAGATGTCTAATCTTATTTTGCCATCGCTCAATACTAGTTCGTCCACTAACAGGTTTTGCCCATTCGCGTGCAATGATCTCCAAAAAGTTTTTAGTTCGAAAGAGAAGGTGTTCTTATTCGCGACGTGTGTAGCCTCTCCCGAGTCTACAAGAAGGGGTGTATGGTCTGAGATCGCTCTCTGCATCGCATGAACCAGCACCAAAGGATACTTTTGTTCCCATTCCACATTGGCGAGTACCCTATCCAACTTCTCATAAGTGGGAGTGGGCAAAGCATTGGCCCAAGTAAATTGTCTACCGGTGAGTTCAATTTCTCTAAAATTAAGACTCTCGATAATCATGTTGAACTTCATAGACCAACGCCCATCAAAATTGTCATTGTTCCTTTCATCTCTTCTCTGAATTATATTAAAATCCCCACCGACTAGGATTGGTAGAGTTTCATCTCCACAGATCCGCACTAAGTCGGCTAGAAAATCTGGTTTAAGTTCAGGTTGTGCTGCTCCATATACAGCCACAAGAGACCATATGAAACCATCCAATTTTGATCTCACCCGAAACTTGACCCTAAAATCTCCCCGAACCACGTTCATCACCTCAAGTGTTTCACACCTGACCCCTAGCAAAATCCCACCAGATCTTCCTCTAGGAGGTAAGATATGCCAATCAAAATCAATTCCACCGGAAAGAGTTCCAAGGAACTGTGAGGTAAAATTATCTCGTCGTGTTTCCAGAAGTGCAATGAAATCTAGATGTTGTTCTACTGTTGCTGTTGTCTCAGCCGGGAACCTACGTTTAGCCAAGTGAGTTAGACCTCTGCTATTCCAAAAGATTCCTTCCATTGGTCATCATGGAATTTTTTCTTATGCTTGACCCTAGCACTTCTACGAACCACCGAAGTAGGATAGATTTTCCGTTTCCAGGGTAGTTTGGGCTTCTCATCACCCTTCGGAAACGTAGGGTCAGTAAGACATGGAACAATGCCCTCCCTCATTAGAGGCTCTACAGTGTCTGTAATCTCTAACTCCTCCTCATCTTCAGCCTCCTCACTAGGTAGGAGGTTATTACATATACTTTCAAGGGCTACAATTCCTAGATTGTTCATGTCATCGTCATTCATAGGCTTAACTGATGCGAGATTTCGAATTATTTTAGAGTCCCGCTCTGCTTCTAAATCTAAAAGATCATTAACAAATTTCGCTATCTCTTGTTCATTTGAACCCAAAGTAACTCCTATGTCTTTTGCCTTATCAATAATTTCATGCTCGGTGAAATGCATAATTGAACAACTCTTATCAAAAGACATACCTGTAGTTGCCTCGACATCTCGAAGCATGGCCGACCTCTTGGCGTGCGCTAACTGCAGGTCGTCAGCATCTGGCTGGCCCTGGATCCGACTGCTGACACGCCTGCCAGCTGTGGCCGGATCTGAAATGCCACCGAAAGCAACAAGCTTCTCTGTAGTACTCTGCCGAGGTGTGGGGTCCCCGCTCCGACGCCCTTCCCCAAGTGCTGGTGAAGAGGGGTAAGGCGTGGTCAAACGGGTATCTCCAGCCGTAGTAATGGGAGAAGGAGACCGTGGAGCCACCTGCTCAACAATCTCACCCCCCCCCCAAGAGGACATCGCGGCGTGGAGATGATGTCGGAGAAGAAAAGCGGGCCTCCCAGCCGCGCTCCTGACCGTGCCGCCCGAGACAACCAATGAAGGCTAGACCTTGGTCTTTCACCCTGGAAATCATGCTTCGGTACTCGAGAGCACCACCAAAAATGCTTTCCGAATGTGTTGCCACCCCTCCTATCAAGTCCGCTGCTACAAGTACTCAACATCCGACACACAGAAAAAACTTGTGCCCCATGTCTTCATCGTAACCAAAACTCCTCTCCGTCGTTACAAGCCTCCAATCGCAGCCGACATAACTTTCTTCACCACTGTCAATGCATGAAAATCTATACTTAGACATGTCCCATGGCGCTGGCAAGATAGCAAAGCTTCGTACCACGCCCTAATGAAGCCTCTTTGGCCTAAGATAACGGTGCGCTCAACTGGATCAATTTCGATTTAAAAAATCCAGTGATGCCCTGCACAAATAGCTGAGATCTCTGAGTGGAAGACCGGAACTCGTTGGCATCCAAATCGAGGAGGGCGATATGATGCAGATCAACGAATTGGAACTCGAAGAACAGCAGGGCCAATCACCTTCATTCAAGCCGAGCCAGTAGCCACCACGCCACCAGTTGGTTGCAGAGGAGAAGACGAATTTGACCGCCGACGACCTCGCTGGATCCTCCGGAGATCAGGCCCAAAAAGGCCCGCGCCTCCGCCTTCCGTGGAGAGCAAGCTGTCTAAGCACGCAGCAGCCGCCAACCTGGTTACCTCCTGATTGTCACATGTGCAGATCAGGAGATTGCAAGCCGCTGCAGCTACATACCAATTAGAGGTAGCCAGCTGCTGCGGATGTAGTGCAAAACGCCTCATGCCCAGCCCTCCAGCAGCGAGGCGACTGCCCACTCAGTTCGCCGCACAGCAGCCACTACCTGCTCGATTCGCCGTGGCTCGCTCCACTACAGCTTTTCCCCTGTTGCCGCCTCCTTGCCGAGAGATCAATCCAACCACAGGCCCGCTGCCGCCGTCGGCCGGCCGGGCGTTTTCTGGCGGCGGCGTCCAGCGGCGGCGAGCGAAAAACGTGGATCATGGGTAGCTATTGAAAGGATGAGATCGTCTCCCGTGTCTCCGTAAGGACGATATGGGAACAATTTTTTTTAAAGAAAAAAGATTGATCTCTCGGCACTGCGTCCGACTCGTGGAATGAAGCCACGGGAGATGAAGGTGGCGTCTAAAGAAAGTTGGAACTTATAAATTAAATGAGGCACAGGAATATATTGTATTGGTCACTCTATATTGTAGAAATGCTTGTGTTTTTAATGGCAAAATCTCTTCTTCTATGCAGGTTATTTACCGTTGTACGCACTGGCTTCGTATGTGGTCTACTCTGCATCAAACGGAGTACCAATGGCTGTTCAAGGCGGTGTGTACGCGGTTGGAGCGACTGGCCAGGGAGGTTTTTACCCAACATGGGTGAAACATAATCTCTGAACCGGTCCATCTTCCCCGTCGACATAGGCATAGTTTCGGCCCCATATGGCTTTAATGTTGCCACTTTGTCGTTTTTATATTCTTTGTAAGACTGTTTGTTTGATGGCTGTGTGCATTTTAGCTATGCAAAGGCCGGGTGTCGCTCTTTATGCTTTCTATCCTTTCTCTCTCTCCCCCGGTACTCTCTTTTCCCCGCCGATCCTCCAATCTTTCTCGTTCAGGCAGGGTGGAGACAACGCACACAGGCTAGGTAGGTCACGAGACAACGAGGTGTTGTGCAGTGAAGTCACCAATGACAGCGGAGGAAACAATCCTAGTTGAGCGCCCATCCCAACGGCCTCCTACAAAGGAGGAGAGGTCGATGATAGTTCCCAGTAAGTAGGTATTGAAACTCTTTCCCGCTTGTTCTTTGTTTTTTATGCTCAATCCTTGCTTTAGTTTATGCTCCTTGGTGTAGTTGATGGTCGATCGAGAGGTGGTAGATACATATGCAAAAAGAGAAGTGCAGATTTGGAACCGACTTACTAAAAAATAACTCTATATGATGATTAATTGTCCAACACTTACCACATTTTCCACATCAAAATTTTCCAAAACTCTAAAGTATCATATCGGCCCCATAGAAATTCCCTATCCCGGACTCACCGAGTTGATCACATACACTGCCTAAGCCAAACCCTAACTTTTTTGTTTCTATGGATATGCATATAAGTCCCACCGAGATGGCATGGCCAAGTCTCTCTGATGAATTTGCTTCATTTTGGATTTACCGAGATGAAACGATTGGAACTACCGAAACAAGGTCTTGCCCTAGCCATTGCACTTTGGTCCCTTAGAAATTTTCTCCTTTAGTTTCATCGAGACTTCCAACGTTCGAATCTTTTACACTAGTCGGTCTTACTGAGATTTTGGTCCGGTGTCACCGAGTTGGGTCAAAAACTTGTAATGGTTGGATTTTTTGTGAAGCCTATATATACCCCTCCACCCCCACTTACTCTCTATGAGAGCCATCAAAACGAAACTTCACTTCCACTACTCATTTTTGGAGCGAGAACAACCTACTCATGTGTTGAGATCAAGAGATTTCAATCCTACCATTGAGCCTTGATTTCTAGCCTTCCCCAAGTTGCTTTCAATTCAAATCCTTCTCCTACCCAGGCCAAATCTGTGAGAGAGTGATTGAGTGTTGGGGAGGCTATCGTTTGAAGCACAACAGCAAGGAGTTCATCATCAACTACACATCTATTACCTTTTGAACAGTGGTGTCTCCTATATTCGTTAGGTGTCACTTGGGAGCCTCCGAAAGAATGTGGAGTTGAACCACGAAGTTTGTAAGTGCAAGGGGATCGCCTACTTTGTGAAGATCTACCCGAGCAAGGCTAGTCCTTCATGGGCGTAAACCATGATGTATAGACAAGGTTGCCTCTTCATGGACCCTTCGTGGGTGGAGCTCTTCGTGGACTGGCGTAGCTGTTACCCGCCGTGGGTTGAAGTCTCAATCAACGTGGATGTATGATAGCACCACCTACTGGAACCACGCCAAAAATCTCCGAGTCTTCATTGCGATTGATCTTCCATCTCTACTCTTTACTTTCTACACAATTGCATGCTTTATTATTTCCGTTGCTCTATCTCTAGATATGCATGTGTAGAAAGCCTTGATGATATCTTAACTCGTGTCAAAATCTACCAAATTTTCAAGAGAACTAAATACTGCACCCTTGATTGGTTAAGAGTCTATCCACCCACCTCTAGACCTATCTTCTCCAATCCTACAAAACCGTAGGTCATGAAAGAACTAATCACACATCATCATGGAGGCAGCAAGGCTGATGAAGAGCCCCCCCCTCCCCCGTGGTGGCTTCCCCCTCCGAGAGATCACCAGAACAGGGATCCAGATGGGATTGCTTCAAAATAGAGGTTGGCGGCAGTGATAAAATTATCTCGTTTGCCTCTTTGAAGGTTTCGGGAACTATATAATTTATAGGTGGAGGAATTAGGTCAAACGGAGCAATAAGGGGCCGACAAGCCCAGGTGGCGCGACCACCCCTTGTCTGTGCCATCTACCCTTGTAGCTTGATGGTGACTCCTATCATGGTCTCCCGAAGCTTCTAGGGTCCTTCCTACTCCAGAAAAATCGTCAAAAATTTGGCATCATATTTGGACCTTCCTTGATATGGTTTTTCTGAAAAACCAAAAAACAAGTAAAAACAAGAAATGACACTAGACACTAAATTGATAAATTAATCTGAAAAATAATATAAAATGATACAAAAAGCATATAAAAGTGATAATATAATAGCATTAAACAAACATCGATAAATTAAAGATATGTTTGAGATGTATCATCGGTTAATCAGGGAAAACCAAGCAAAAACCAGATTGCCTAGTTAATTATGCAAAACGGCGCGAAAACCATCCCAACCGCTGAGCGACACACACACACACACAAGATACCCCACACACACCACTTCAATGAGGGCGTTGCTGAGAGAGCACGCATGCGTCATCATAATCATGATGACCCACAAGTATGGGGGATCAATCTAGTCCTTTCAACTAGTAAGTTTGTTGAATTGAATGAGGAGCAGAAGGAATTGACATGCTTCAGGCAGATTTTTATAGCAAGATAATGTTGTAACCATGTAACAAGGAACAAGCGTAAATAGGTGCAGCAAGTGGTCGAATCCTTAATTGTGCCATGAACAAGCCGAAGGTGTTTTTTTATAGTGACTAAAACGCTCTCGAGGACACACGGGAATCTTGCCAAGTTACTATCACCATGATTCATTGAATTAATGTTCATTGACTTGATAAGTGCTATGTGGTTGGGCTGGAATTAACGTACTATCCTAACACGAACAAATACCTACTTACGATTATACCCTCCATGCAAGCATCCGTAACTACAGAGAAGTAATTATGACAAATCTAAGCATAACATTAAACAGCTGGATCCAAACAGCCCCTTACGGAATAATTTACAAACTAGGGTTTGGCTTTATATCACTCCCGCAACCCTTCGTCTACGACCTAATTCCACAATGACTTCCACTAGGCCCAATGAGAGTGAAGTGTCATGTAGTCACAGTCACATAACACCACCAGAGGAAGAAAAACACAACATATAATATTAAAACATTGAACATGTATCAAGTTCACATGATTACTAGTAACAAAGCTTCTCCCATGTCCTCAAGAACTAGAAGTAATGTAACTAATCACAACTCATCATCTGGATCATGATCAGTAGGTATAAATATGGGATTAACAATCTGAACATAACAATCTTCCACCAATGAGACCACTAAGCATCGACTACAAGATGTAATCAACACTTACATGTACTCCGAGCTACCAATCTGAGGTTTCATACAAAGATTGAACACAAATGACGAACTAGGGTTTGGACATGAGATGGTGATGGTGAAGATGTTTATGAAGACGATGATCCCCACGATGAACGGAGTGTTGGTGATGATGAATGCTTTGATTTCCCCCTCCTGGGGCGGGGGTTCCCACAAAGAATCGCCCCGTCGTAGAGGAAAAGTGCTCCACCCAAGTTCCGCCTATTTTTTCTCGGGAAAAATGTGATTTTATAGCAAAAAGACGTCAGGAGAGGGGCCACGAGGCCCGCACATGGCGACATGGCATGCCATATGGGGAGGGCGTGCCACCAGGGTGTGTGAACCCTTGGAGGGTCCCCTCTAGCCCATTCTTGCTCCAAAATTCTTTTCATATTTTGAAATAATTCTCCAAAATACAATGCTGATTTTTGAGATCTAGAGAATTGCTTTTTCTTTTGTTGCAATTTAGGTCCAGAATTCCAGCCGGTGAGTTCTCCGACACCGTCGGACGCGATCTGCGCAACGTTCAGGGTTGGATACTCCGAGAACGAGGTGGCGTTGCTCGTCGACTTGGCGATCCCCTATGACGATCCAGCTAGGCTAGGACTGAAGGAGGAGGATAACGTCGAGATAGTCCGGCGAGTCATTCATCGTCGTACGGCGGCATCGGCGATCCGGCCTTGGCGCGGTCCTCTACCCAAGGTGAGTCTGCCCAAACCTACCTTGTCAGATTTTTTGAGGCGGGGGCTTGGAAGACGGTTCAGAGAAAGAAGTAGAAAAAGCCAGCGGCGGCGGCGGTGCCGGCGGCCGGCCGGCCGAACGGCCGGACGGCTGAGATCCGCGAAGCGCGGATCCAGCGTTTGAATTATTTGCTGGGCTCTATTGGGCCCGATGTGGATG